>NW_010241054.1:0-29701 GCF_000690775.1 Eurypyga helias
AAGCTGCCATCAAACCCCCGCTGCTCAGTTCCCACAACAAGCTGTTCTGGCTCTTGGCCCTCTCTACTCACAGAAGGGTTTTTCCAAATGCCTTGTCCGGGTTTTTTGGTTTCACGCAGTACAGTTTGTACTCACAGTCTCTATTCCTTTCCCCACAGACACAGCGGTGAATGCTGATCCTCTCTAACAGCCTTCACACCCCTGAACGCTTTTGCTCCCTACTTCTTCCAACCTTTTCTTCCTCCATCCAGTCACCTCCCATATTTCCCCAGTTCCCCTTCAGTGAGTTTTCCAGACCCCAGCCATTCTTTTTTCTCCCCTAAGCTATCTTTGGGTGGCCAGTGTATTTCATCTTTACAGGCCGGTTTACAAGGGCTGGGGCTGGGCACAGGCAGGGTCTCCTCCACCCAGCCTGGGCTGGCTGTCCCAGTGCCCAGCTGGAAGCCGTGGCGGGTTTAGCGCGCTCTGAACCGACTGCCATGCTGCCCCGGAAGGGATTTCACAGGGGCAGCAGGCTGTGCTGCTGCTCGGTACAGCCCTGCGTTTCATGTTACCCAGACAGGTTGATGCCACGGCAGCCTATGCCACATCTCCCCTCTTCTAGGCTTCCAGCTTAAAAAAACCCACCCAAACTAATCTTTTCCATTCAGCCTTTTTAATCCTTGCCTAGTGCTACATCCAAAATTACTCTATGATTATCACTTCTGCAGCGATTAACTAAATTAGTGCTGATTGAGCTCCACCAGCTGACTGTTCCACACTGAGCAGAGACCCGGAATTTGGCCACTGCTGCAGAGAGCGAAGTGTTCAGAGCAGGCGTCAGCAGAGAGGTTAAAAAATGGATGAAAAGGATTAGTGTCTGTGCCATGCAGCCTGTGGTAGTGATTCCGCTGTCGAGGGCTAATGCTGGCCAAGCCGCACTTTCCAACTTCAGGCTTTTTATTGTACTTCTGAGGAAGTAAAAACTATATGGTAATATGGAAGTTAACAGGAAGTGAAATTGTGGAGGAGACCCAGGAGTAAGTGCACACGGTACAGCAGGTGGTTGATGATGGATTTATGCCATTAAGTCATTCACTCATGCATTTTCACAATTCATATGAAGACAGGTTTGTGCAAGGAACAGATCATTAACAGACTAAGCTAAACCCCCCCAAAACCAGCTTCAAGAGGAAGACCCATACATTACTTTCTACTACTTCTTTTGGCAAATCAGTAGATGACAGAGTATCAGGACACTTTGTTTCAGCCAAAAATGGACAGTACTGTGCACTACACTTTGACTTGGCAAGTGTATTTGCTTCCTAAGAGCACAATCAGTAGATCATGAACCCATTACTTCAAGTTCCTTAGCTATTGCCCGGTTAAAATGGCTTTAGAGAAAGAAGTCTTGACCAGATTAAGATCACTGATGTATTTAGCAACACTAAAGCCAGCAGTGTTTAAAATCAGCATTAAACATGGCAAAATATTTTCAAGCATGTAAAAACGCCACACGTACTTCAAGATACAGACTGCATTGTCACTACAAGTAACTTTTTCAGACTGCTTCGGTATAAGGAAGTTGAAAGCGGTATGTTCCGACTAACACTTGACTTCTTTCAAAATCAAGAACCTTTGAAACAACAACGTGTTACAGAGATAATATTGGGGGAAAAAAAATGCAATTTATGCCCAGTTTGAGCCCGCTTCTTTGAACAGGTACACACGTGTCCTACTGACACCCAGAGAGACTGTGGACATGAATGTACAAGCAGGCAATAGAACCTTCCAGGTAGACGTGATTCTACCACTAAGAAAGCCACGGCTGACCAAGGAACAGCATGTAACCAACTGTCCCACTCCTTCTGCATAGCTAGGTTTTGGGGGGACAAAGCTTGCAAAGAAAGAAGCTGCTCAGGTGGGTGTAAATGCATCCGAATTCCCTTTTACTATTCGATTCTCACCGAGAACACTGGACAGCCCAGGCCTCAGACATCAAGGCAGTGAGTTTCCCCTTTTTTTAACAAGAGGGTCAATTAGATTTCATAAGTTTCTATTCAAATTAAAAAAAAAAAAAAGGCAACGGAAAAGTTTTGTGTTCTGACCTGGGCAGATAAGCAGGGAACAAACAGCACAAAACTATCAGATGCCATCATGGGTTACCGCTGTTCAGCTCATACCCAAATGGTGCACCATTAATTATGGACAACTCTGAATACAGTTGGTCCAGCTCTTCTGACAGATGCACTACAGCAATCAGAAGTGCTACTGGACACCACTGGACATCTGTGGCCAGTTTTCTGCAAGTTTTCTCATTCAGAATGAGTCCTGCATTATTTACATGCTCTTCCTTTGAGCCAATTAAGTACACCTGTAGTACCCAAACAAAGGCAGGGATGTTTGCTGACCTTCTGTTTGTTTGTTTTCCTCCTATATTGCTCCTCACCTACATATTTTGGAGCAGACTCTTTCATTCTGCATCTCTGCAACCCACTCATGCAGTGCTGAAAGCAGTAAACACTGATACTGGAAACTATATAGTCTTAGTAATTTTCACCTAAATTTGGTATCTCAGTCGTTAAGTTGGCATTGGGTGTTTTTACTTTTCAAGATCTAGACCAGAAACTTATTTTTCCAGTATTCAGTTACCACTGAGGCATGATGCTAGCTGACTGCCCACAAATTCTCCTAATACCGATTTTTAACCTTTTCTAAAAATTATGCCTGCAAACAGGATTCTGAACACACTGTTTGAAGAACCCACTTCTCTTGTGGTGAGCAACAAGATTTCAGAGAAATTCTGAAAATGCTGTACTCTAAACAAGGCATTTTTACATTGTCTGACAACCTGGAGTGCAAAACTTCCATATACAGAACAGTCAAATGATTACAGAGAACATGGCACCACATATGGGGAGGGACTTCGGAAAATATAATGATTTTGTTTCCTCAAGGAGGCGTGAACTAACATTCCCTATCCGCGTTTTTAGTCCCTACTCACACTTATTTGAAACTTCTCATTTAAAACAGTCATCATGTTCGGTGATGACGTCATTCAGCCAGACTCCAAAATAACAGTGGTGGTTAAGGGAAAACTAAGCCACCCTTTAAAGAGCATTCATAACGTTTAGAGTCCTGCAAATCCCCTTGCAATAGAGACTAAATTGCATTCTGGGGAAAAAAAAAAAAGGCAATATTAAAATCAAGCAAATCTCAATTTCATCAACAACACTTGTTCCTTTAGGACTTCATCAGGGATCCTCCAAGGGGCCAAATTCCCTGTCAGGAGTACTTCTATTCTAACACTGACCAAAAAAAGATATATATTTTTTAAAATATTTACATATTATACATATTTACATTTTTTGGTAATACTACAGTTGTAGAGGGGAAAGAAAACCTGGATACAGATTTATTATCTGCCTTTAAAAGTCCCAATAGTATTTTTTTCCCTTTGAAAAAAATTAACAAGTCCTCTTCAGGTCCTTGGAAGGCTAGATGCAGTCCATGTTCCGCAGGCCGCCGTCCATAGTCAAAGCACCAAATCTACAACGAAAAACCAGCGTATTCTTAGGTGAGTGACTAGCTTGCAGCATCAATCCATCCTTAATTCATTATCATTTACTTCTGGATTTTTCCTGTCCCTTGGCACAGGCCAATACATGCCTTGGTGTCCAACTTTTGAATGTGCAGAGAAGACAGAAGAGAGGATTCTATGCTCTGAGTATGGGACTGGGGGTGAGGAACAAAACCAAACCAATTCAGCTTGAACCTGAACTCAGCTCTACCAGCACTTTACCCTGAAGCTTTCAGGAGATCATCATTTTCATATATTTCATCATCATCATAGCGAAAAAAGCAAAGTCAGTTGGTGTGTGCTAACGACAATATCCTCTCAGGACTGTAAGAAGTACATTTGCCTCTTTCTCTTCACTTCACTTAATGCAGTCTGAAAACTGCAAAATCAGTCATTCAGATTGGTATGATTCCACAGGCGTTAAAAATTGTATCTAAAAGTGAGGAGTTGAAGACACCACTGTATTGCTGCAACAGTACTGTGTTTAGATTCAGAATTCATCTGTCTGTGCAACAGATATCTTTATTAGCTAAACATAAGTAACCTGAAACAAAAATGCCACGACTGCTGTGTCAGAATGATTTTACAGTAATGTTTCAAGATTCTGAATACATTTTCTGTTTTGTTACACCTCAGATCAGAAGTTCAAATCATATTTACAGTTGAAGAGATTATAGAATCATCTCTATCATCTCTTAGCTTAAGTTCTGAATCTCTAAAATGTACCAAATTAAGCCTGTTCCTAGCATCAGCCCAAAAAGGGAAAAAAAAAAACCTGCTTGCCTTTCAAAATGTGATTGTTCTCAGACAGCACTTTAACAACCACTTCCATTTCCTCCTTTAGTTTCTTCATGCTGTAGTAACAAGAAGCAAAAGAAAGGTTATAATTTGTAGGGACAGTAATTGGCTACAATCCCTCACCAGCACACAGCTTTCAGCAACCTATTATATACAGAGTAAGGGACCCTGTCATCTACTGATTTGCCCACATAAAGTGGTTTTCTGCTGTATTAAGATCAAGAATTTTCTATTTCAATCTCTGTCAACCAGAATTATTTCTTTTTCCAATTCACCTGTGTAACAGGTAGACTATCACATCAGTACAATTAATCATTTCTCACCCAAGAGTCATTTCCACTAATGTGTTTGAGCTTGGATAGACGGTATTCATTTTATGTTTCATCCCACTGGAAGCTGCAAGCATTTTCTGTGGCAGAGCATCTTGTAACTGTAACAGATAAAAAGGAAATGTAAGTTACATACGAGTTGTCATGTGTATCTTGCTGTCCTGTCCGCCTTTGCAGTGGGTTTGGCGGGGTGGGCTTTGGCAGCAGGGGAGGCGCTACAGGGGTGGCTCCTGTGAGAAACTGCTAGGACCTTCTCTGGCTCCAAGTTGGACCCACCCCTGGCCACAGCCCAGCTAATTAGTGCCTTTGTGGTAAATATATTTAAGAGGGGAAAACAAAGAACCCCTGGAGAAAGGGGTAGGATGTGAGAGACAACAGGAGCCAGGGCAGACGGCTGCGACCAAAGGTGGCCATGACTCTCTGGGAAACCGGAGCCAGAACAGGCTGCTCTTGAAGGACTG
The DNA here is from genome assembly GCF_000690775.1 of Eurypyga helias. NCBI lineage: Eukaryota > Metazoa > Chordata > Aves > Eurypygiformes > Eurypygidae > Eurypyga > Eurypyga helias. The sequence continues at coordinate 5,148 of NW_010241054.1, forward strand.
CACCCCATGGAAGGGACCCACGCCAGAGCAGTTTGTGTGGAAACTGCAGCCTGTGGGAAGGACTCACGTCGGGCAATTTCATGGAGGACTGTCTCCTGTGGGAGGGAACCCGGCTGGAGCAAGGGCAGAGTGTGAGGATCCCTCCCCCTGAGGAGGAAGGAGCGGCAGAGACAACGTGTGGTGGCCTGACCACAACCCTCATTCCCCGTCCCTCTGCACCACTGGAGGGGAGGAGGTAGAGAAATGGGGAGCAAATCTGAGCCCGGGAAGAAGGGAGGGGTGAGGGAAAGGTGTTTTGTTTTTTATTTCTCATTATCCTGCCCAGATTTGATTGGTAATAAATTAAATTGATGGCCATAACTGGTGAGCCTCCCTGTCCTTGTCTCGACCCACAAGCCTTTCCTTAGATTTTCTCCTCCCCATCCCACCAGGGGAGGGGTGAACAAGCAGCAAGTGGCCCCCTGGTGCTTAGTGGCCAACTGGGCCTGAACAACCACCACCTTAAAATCCTTCTTTAAATTCTCCATTGCTACGATGCCTCATCAAATCATTACAGTGCTAAGGCAGTCGATATTCCCCAAGTTAAGCCCATCACAGCAAGTTTTATAGGGACACAACCTGTAGTTCCCTGATTTGTTCCAACTTCTTAACTTTCATAATAAACTCTCAAAAGGAAGAATTATCTATTTGTTATGTTGGTAGATATCCTAAGGCAACAGGATCCTAATCAATAAATGAATTTGGTAGTGCTATTAAAACACAAACAAGTAACAAGTGAAATACTGCTCTCCACCTTTCCTAAATTTCTTTTACACCTATCAGGCGCTTTTATTTCATTCATGTTTCCTTTTTAAAGAATAATAGTTTTACTGCATGAAAATGCTCTCCTTTTATCAGAATTACCTCAAAATTGAGCAGTTTGCATCGTGCAGTCACCATCCAAATATTAACAAAACATTTTCTTTCATGTCATCAGCAGCATTAGTTTAGCAAGTCCCCAATAATCCTGAACAGGGGAGTAGTGTTTTTATGCTTTCTAAGAGTACTAAGAGAATCCTCCAGGTGCTCAGACACCATTATGGTAACAGTTACATAGAACACTTCTCAATGAACCCACATCCCTTTGCACGTATATTTTTGGGGGGGAATGCTAATGCTACCAAAAAAAAAAAAAAAAAGAGGGGCAACTAAAAAAACCACCCCCCCAAAAAAAACCCAAAACAAACTCATGCCAAAAAAACCCAAACCAAACTCTAAAATCAAGTCAGAATTAAAAAAAAAAAAATCACAGCACTCTACACCACTCTGACATCAGTAATGAAACTACTACAGACCAAATACCACATCCATGCAGGTCCACGTTTTAATATGACTGCATTAATGTAAGACTCGTTATAAACAGCACTATCTACGTTAAAAAACGTGGAATAGTCTTATCTATGCAAACACTTTACATAACTTTGCAGCAGTCTACCTCATTTATATAATCCTGGTATTTGGATACCTCTTCTTCAATATCAAAACACTGGTTGGTGAGAGCCAGTAACTGCTTCCTTGTGTGAAGCATTTTCCTAGAAGAAAAGACGTTTTCTTTTAAGAGCTTCCTTTATACAACCGGTGCAGTGAACATTACCAAATAGAAAAGAAATCAACAGCTTGCCTTGTCCAGTCCTCAGCCTTGTCCAAAAACGCATCATACTTGCTGACACATTCATCTTTGAATAGCGCTATGGCTTTTGTAGCATGCAAATACAGCTTCTGCCTGCAACACAGAAACAACTGGAATAGTGTTACACTGCTTTCAAAACCCCATTCCTCCAACTTACCTTCTGAAACTTGGAGAAGAGGTATGTGGACTTAAAACCCCTTCAGCCACACATGCTGCGTAATGGGTAAGAATTCAACACACTGCATGAACTGACAGTTTCTTTCAAAACTATTCCAGAGCAGGGAAAAAATAACCCAAAATCCACAAACACAAAACCCCCCACTACTTGAAGCATTTAGTTGCAATTATTTGTATATGAACAGTCACATGTCTTCTCTGTGTCAGTATTTATCCAAGTAGGTATATTTAAGGAAAAGGGACTCTAAACGGAAAGGAGAGAAACCCTTATTATTTCTCACTTGCCTTCTGCAAATACTTGGAACTTCCAGCACATAAGAAAAATCCTTTGTGCTGAGTAATATACATGCAAGAAAAAAACCCAGGATTTTTGTGTCAGCTTAAATTTATGACAAGAGAAATAAGCAAGCAGGTAAGGACAGGAAAGCAAAACAAACCCCAATTCTTGTTGGTGTTGCAGACAGTAATCCCAGTGTAGCTGTCTTACCACCAGTAAGCAAAACTAAGGGATACTGGGACACCACAGCCTAACACCTGCTTCTGGTATTCCATTACGTCTTGCCGGATAGCTATTGGTTAATCACATTCTGGCTAGAGTGTAGCTGGACTGTCATCAGGCATGCACACCGATCATTCAACCAGAAAAAATACCCGAAACGAGTGCTGCTCTCTCATCTGTCTCACAGTAAATATTACAAAGGTCAGCCTCTGCTGCTAATGGCACACATTTCTTAACAAAAGCCACCCCCGGTTCCCTCTGGGGTGAATCAAGTAAAGTAAGATGTAGTTGGGATTTGACCTGAATAATCCTAAGGAGACACGTGTGGTAGAAGATACACCAGCATTCAAAACCATGAAAATGAAGCCTATTTAGTGTTATTCACACAGTAATGCAGGGAAACAGTTGGAGCAGTAGAAAAAGCCCTAAGATTTCTTTAATCTGCCCAAGGGAGTGCAGTTTTAAAATGAGCTATTGATTGGAACACAATGTTTGCCTGTTTTCCAACCATATCCTTAAGAACATGTGACAAAATTATCGATTACATTATCGCTCCCATGAAGTTCAGTCCCTTGCTGTTGCAGGGCATTGACGTGTCCAAGTCTCTTTCAGCAAATCAAGACCTGTCTTACATATCTTTCCTGCCCCTACTGTCCTTTACCTGAAGGCAATCCCTCCTCCACTTGGCAATTATCCCATTTAGCTTTCACTGTGGGAAAATCAAGTGGCACGGTTGTGAGAACACCAATGCCTGCTGCCTGTTGGTGTGTCAGTGAAGCCACGCTACCATTAACAAAAGCAAGTATTTCTAGAAAATTACAACAGCAGTGTCTAAATTCATCTAGCACTCAGCAAAGTCTAGGGAACCACTCAACTGAGCAGCCACTGGGAGAATAACTTAATCACTTCGGCATCTAGTAGCGTCACTTGAGATGCACAAAGATATCCTGCCCTGCTTCCGAGTGTCTATCCATAAAGGTGCAGGTTTCCCATTCATTTTGTGTGCTATCTCCCGATCTCAGAGCATGTCTCAGATACCTTTGGGCAACTTAAACAGTGTCAGGCACCTGCATATGATGAGCTGAATTGATCCTGAGACAAGTATGGCAGCATGAGCAAAGCAGCTGTTTACAGTTGCTCAAGAGCAGAGTCAGAAGACCCTAATGGGAATCCAGACACCCAGGTTACCTACAGACACTTAATGTGGCCACCTCTCTCTCTCATGAGTGACAATTTTAAACAGGCATGGAGAACTGCATTAAAATTTATTTTGTGTGCTGTATTTCCTGGAAGACTAAATCATTCTAGAATTTCATTCAGCTAACCCGTATTTTATTCATCTGTCGAAAGTTATCTCCACCTTAGTTACAAAGTTACTTCACCCTTACCAAGGGCTTTTTCCGCCCTAAAAAAACAGGGGAAAAAACCCCAGTGTACTCCCTATAAGATAGTTAGACCTGGGTAAGGAACAGGTATTGCACATCTACTTTTAGAAGGTCTGTCAGTCAGGCAACTCCACTGCCAGAAAGCACCTCATTATCATACCCTGGCACTCCTATGGATTTAAGATATTTAAAGGGCATCTTTACAAAGCAATCCCGAAGAGGTTATCATTTACAATAAAAATCAACACAGAAGGTTATTGGCAAGAGCACCTGAAGGACCTGAAAGCAGTCATGGTATTTCCCAAAGGTAACTTCAAAACTTACTTGTCAAACTTGTGAATTTGTTCTTCATTGTAAGGAAGCCCTAGGATCAGAGCAGATGACAGACGTTACCAGTTTAATTCTGTTAGTTGTATTTATATAAAACTCTACTAAGTTTATCCATTTCCTATATGGTTTCCTCTTCCTATCCTGCCAGGTAAAAAGGGTCGTTTACTTTTTTTTTCCCCTCCTGTCCAGTCTTCCCATTCAAATTTATGAGATTAATAGTGGTGTTTCATTTATACGGGCTTTAAGACAGTTATCTCACTAAGACAGACCTACAGATATATTCACTGTTCCTGACTAATTCTCCATTCCTACCACAAACATCCTAGTGGAACAAGGACTGACTTGTGCTTTACATTACAGTTTATGTTAAAAGTGAATCAAGTAAGTTACTTACTTCTCTCTGCTTTGTCTTTTTTGAACTGGTAATAAATATCTGTGATGGAACACAGCAGTGCCTGCAGCCTTTCTGGACTAGAGGGACAGAAGGAAGAAAATGAGATATTTTACATATAAACTTAAGTACCTATTAATGAGTTTTATGAACGACAACTCGACGTAGAATTCAACACGTGAAAACAATTAATAGAGTTACTCACTTTCTGTCTTTCGGATGCATGCCCTCCTGATTTGCCCAGGTGTCAGCCAGTAAACCACCAGGAGAAAGTTTGGTTTTGACATCTTGAAGACTAGTTTCTATTGTGCCCTGAGAGCTGGAGAGCTACGTAAGAGCAAGAAAGTTCAGTCCTAACACTGGGTAAAGTGAAAAATTACTCAAGGCTGAAAACAGACTGAGCATGTTAATACTACAGGCCCATTTGTTTCACTGACCTTAATTAAAGAAACATACAATTATATGCCTAGGCTTTGCTGAAAGTCAATAAAGCATGGTATTATTAAAGAAAAAAAGAAATCATCTTTGATGTTGGCATTTCTGTTAGTTAATATCTAACTTCTTTCAACAATATGCTTCTACCTTTCATATGTTCCCTATTTACTTCTACAATTGTTCTTTTGGTTTGTTAAAGAGTTTGTATGACTATCCACGTGATTCATACCTTTCCTTCTCTGCAGTTCACACAACCTTCAAAATAAAAAACACACTTATCACCTTTTGCTTTTAGAATGGAGAATTTTATATCTGGCTCCCAGGACACCAGTGTGTAAAGTTATTTTCAAATTTCTCCTTACTTGTCTGGAAACATGATGGAAATTTCAAAGCAAATCACTCTGAAGTGTGTTTGTGTATGTATCATTTTAGAAAGCCAACAAAGCAGTTTAAATTCTTTAAGGAAAGGGAAAAAACTGCAAGGTAAAAGATATTTAGTGGTTTTAATTTTTTACTTGAGTATTTTAGAAAATGAGAATGAATTTTCATGAACTTATTATTTTCACCTCATCAGGCAAATAAAACGATTTACCTGTTTTCAGAAAGATACCACACCTCAGTATGGACATTTTAACAACCTTTATCAGCTTAGAAATTACTTTGACAGTTCTTTGAAAGTTACTTTGAAAGAGTTGTTACTCACAGAAAAACTGTATTATTGCATGTTTGGCTTTTTCTTTAGAAAACGATTTTGAGAATAACATAGGTTTTGTAAAACACTTACACGCAAGAGTTTTGTGTGTATCTCTGAAATTTCATCCACTTCTGATGCTTCCAGGTTGATCTGCATCAAATTCTCATATCTGACCACAAAAATCAGTACAGTTAAAAAAGAAAATAAACAAGCAGTGATTACACTCAAAATATTCCATGAATCTAGAGTGTAACAATAACTACTTTTTCTATGAAATACAGTATCTGTCAGACAGCAGCCATGAAACACTGACAACCTTAAGTGGCCATTAATAATGGAAACAGTTCCTACATTTAAACTGTTAAATAGAAGTTTGAAACTTCCATTCCCGACTTCTTTTTCTATTCTCATTACTTGCACTTGACAGGCAGCGGAAAATGATTTCCTCTCATCAAATAATTCAAAAGGTTACCAAATTGAAGTTACTTAAAGTAGTCAATGACACACAACAAACTAATGCTCCCGTGGAATGCTCTTCTGTGGAAACTTACTGGAAAGGTGGAGTTACCAAAACGTTAAAGGATGGGTAGGTAACACCATCTGTTTATACTGATACTTTCCATATGATCATAGCCCAAGTGCCAAATAAATCATTTGCGACAGTATTTTTCCTGTTGAGTCTCAGGCACATTTCATTTTTAAAAGCAGCACCAAACCAGTTCAGCTGCTTTCAAAAAAAAAAACTTTCTTTGTTCAAGTTCAATACTTTGTTTACCTTTTTAAATAAAAGGTTTGCATTGTTGTGCTTTGAAGCAGAGCCTTGAAAAGGGAAGACAAACAAGAGGCCATGTCCATTCCTAACTCCATAAGTCTTCTGAAGTCAAATAAACTGAAAATCCTGCCCCTTTGTAGGAGGCTGAAAGGCCACACGCAAACATCTCCGAGCAGCAGTTTGAAAACAAATTATGTTCAAACTGCTGCTCTGAGATGCTGCTGAATGCACTCGAGTCACAAACCAGAACCTCCAGCAGTTTCTTCTGAGCTCTAAGTGGCTTTCTTCTGTGGCAGAATGCAGGAGGAAGCTATCTGAACCAAACAGAGTCCTGTGGACTAGAGTAAACTAGCTTGGATAAAGAGTTTGGATTACAGCCCTGATGTTTTCTAACTAGGCTACACAGGCATACTTGCTAGTTACCAACTTTGCCACTTTCATTGCTGGTGTGTTTATTTAAAGGAAGCACCTTGAGGTCCAGCTGTGTCAGTTTGTACATTTGGCATGCACACAGCAAATCGGACAAACCCTCGGGTATCCCTAATTACTACATACAAGGTCTTCAACTCGCACAGCTCCAGCATGGCTTAAGACTGTTCTTAAGTCTGCTCTGCAAACCCAATGGTTCTACATGTGTGCATTAATCACCTGTTGGGCGCCTGTACTTTCAGGCAAGTTTAGATAATCCTATGACCAAGACAGCATTTGAAGGAGACTGGCAGTAGGCTGAATAGGAAAACAACTACCCAAAGGAGAATCCTATGAAGACCTGGGGTTTAAAGTTTGTATCAGACTGCGTAAGGACAACACACCTTAAAGATGGAGCTAATGCTAGCTTGGGAAAAGGCTGAGCAAAACACTGCAAGGACACTTGAAAAGTGGAAAAGAATGTGACTGAGAATTGGACACTGAGTGGGACTCAGAGATGTAACAGAGATCGGGATAGAGACAAAATGAAACTTGGAGGGAGAATTCAATGGTGCAATCCCACCTCCTACAGACAACACTTGACTGAAAGAGGTAAGGCAGAACAGTCTGACCACTGGAAAACATTTGCTTCCTTGGAATAGGAGACAAGAGAAATAAGCGTCTTCTGTGGTCTTTGGAACTTGGAAGGTAACACTTCTTTAAGCTGCTCCTTATTACACATTTTGTCAGTTTTAAAGAAAAGCACTCTAAAAAGCCTTTCTACTACAGAGATCTAAATGGGTCCATATGGGCACCAATGAGGTTCTGTGATACAAACCTCTGCCATTTGAACAACATAATAGCCAGGCACTTTAAAATGGCACAAGTAAAATTTCCTGTGCAGATTACTTTTGGCAGCCCTATTTGCATGCACTGTGATCTAGTGATAACCTAATGCAGCTTTGTTTTTTTGGTGATTTTTTTTTGGTTGTGGAGTTTTGTTTGCTATTTTTCAGCTGCTTTATGTTATATTTCAACATTAAAATTCCTTCCATGCAGAAAATGGGACAGTGTTAAAGCTGTGAAAGGGCTGTTTAAAGTCATCCTTAATTAACACACACAAGCAAACTCAGTGACTAAAGCACTAATAAAAGGAAAGCTACTAGATTCTTCATCCAAGGTATAGCTTCCAAAGTCAACAGCAGCAAATGAGCCGAGTCAGCGGAGAAAGGAGAAAAAGGACACGTACAATCACTACTCAGGAGTAATTACTTGTTTCCACTACATTAAGCAGCAATATTAACACTCAAATTTGAGTAAAGCATATTACTAAATCTGCTTGTCACTGCCATCAGCAAATCCATGTAAATTCAAGTTTAATTTTACATTTAAAAACCCTGTAAATAAACATAACTAACAATACCACTGTCATTAAAGAGGATAATGAAAAAAAAAAATCAATGTATACAGTGTAGTGCTTCTACTCACATTTTCTCAGCCTTCTCAATGTTTCTGCTGCAGCAATCCAGCCTGATGACAACCTCTGTCTTTTTATGAACCATTTCATTGTAATCATCCTTGATTATTTCACTACAAAAGTGAAGCATTAGTCTACAAAAGTATTCAACTGCCATCTTATCAGCAATCAGTAATACAACAGTATATCTACAGTAACAACTGCTTATAAGAATTGCTTTCAGTTAGAAAATGCATTAGTGTTAAAATCTACCTTGTGCAAGATGCTCAATTGTACCTGCATGCTACTGGAAGTTAGACTTAAATTGCCCACAGAAAAAAGTCAGATTGCAAATACATAAACATTATTGTCAGAAAAAAATATTTTTGTTTCCTTAACGACAGAGAGAAGAAAAAAAATTCAGAAGTAATTTTTCAGAACTCCTATTCATATTCAAGGAAGAAAGAAAACCTCCCAAGATACCATGAGATCATAGAATTTTGTATTAATAAGCAAGGCATATCTGAATTTAAAAAAACACCCAAAAAGCTGACAAAACCAAAACACACTTAAATGCCATCAGTTGCTTACATTAGCCATCGTATTCCTTTTCTCATCAGCTCCTGGTAAAGTAGCAAAGAACTAGCAACTCTGCAGGCATAACATACGATTCCTGTTACTGCCTGGTGGAAAAAACAAAAAACATTATTACTAATCTGGCATTCCCTTAACAACTGTATCGAGTCACTCCCAACAAAGCAACACAGATTAATAAAAGAGCAATATGAAGATGGTAGTTTAAAATGCATAACTGCCCAAACTTTAGTGGGGAGATAACCAAGCACTCATTATGGAGGCAGAGCTAAACATGGGAGTGAGTTTTTCCAGTTATGCTGAAATACCTGTTAGGGATGAAAATAAGTCTCTTATAAACAAAAACAACACCACCTACTCGCAGGATTTACTTTAATTTCTGGAAAGTCACAAGCACATTTCTTCAGTAGTTTAGGAATTAGACACATACATTAGAAGAAATGTGAAAAATGACACATTGTTAAATTCTAAGCCTAGGAATTCACCTAATTCCATTTACAAGTTTGCTGCACTATTTAGAATTGTGAACAAATTTTCTGAAATTTTAATTTACAATATTTTAAATAATTAATATCAACGGATGGCTTTCTGTTTATTAATGTTAGAGAGTTCCATTATTCAAAGATACATATGCTTTCAGGACTACCATGCCTGAATACCAAGGTCCATAGCAGCCAGTATTTTATAGGCTTAGTGTAAATGGCGGTCACAATGTCAAAGCATGGAAATGCATACATCCAGTAGTTTTAGAAAAATGACCAAAAGAAAGAAACATCCTCTACTTGTCTCTCACAGGTTCTGAAAATCTGCAGGAGCGGCAACAGAAATTCCACTCTCTGCAGAGTCCTAGAGACTCCTCTCTTGTGAGAGAAAGATGAAAGTTATTTTTCTTACGTTAAATTTTGCACCATCACAGGGGATATTATGAACTTTCTAGCTAACTTCAGGACTCCGAAATGGCAGGCTACTTTCCCCTCACTGAACTACACAATAACAAAGCCCTCGGACTTCAGAAGGCTGGTTTTTGGGTTTGTTGTTGTTTGTTGTTTTGTTGTTGTTTTAAATACGTACAAACATATTCTGTATACAAAGTATGGCTTTAACATACTTTTGGAGCCTTTGTTAACAAATACATTTTGTCAATCAGAGTCCTCACTAGCATATTAAAAATAGTTTCATTAATGTTATTAATTTGAAAATCAAGTAGCTTTCATTTAAGTATCATTATCTGAGACAGATATATAAATTACAATCGTAATTACTCACTTTAGCCATACTGGCATCCCCATCCAAATCATAACGTTGATGTACTTTAGGAAGTAAAACTGAAACATAAAACAAACATCTGTATTTTTCTTCTTTTCTGTAAGAGACTTTAAAAGTTCAGACTGCTTCCCTTCCCCACCCTGCACACTGCTTTTATGTGTACCTACATGGAATTTCATCTAATCTGTTACTGCCAAGCCTTTTAGCATTGCGTGGTTCTCATGCACACCTTCCAAACCAGCCTTTGTCTTCAGTACTTTAAATCACGTGCTATCTTCAGCAAACTGTCCTTCACTTCCTTTTCCAGACTCACTTTTGACCATGCTGCACAGCACAGACTTCATACAGGTCTCCACTAGTGACCCCTCCCCGCTGAGAAAGCCAAACTCGTATTTCTGTTTTTCATCCCCCTGTTTGCCTGCAGGGGAGACCGTTTCCTCATCTCATGGCTGCTTAGTTTCATTGAGACGCTGAAGGGCTGGACTTCACCAAATAGCTTTTTAAAACCTAAGGTAGCCTCTGTCAGCTGAGTCTCCCTTGTTCTCATGCTCATTGACTCCTCCAGAAAGCTCTGACACGATATAAAGGCCCTGTTGATCCTTCCACGGCCTGAGTCGTCAGTATGTGAGACATACTGACAAAAGCAACACTGAGCTCTCAACTGGAGACACGGCCTCCAGCTCATCTCTTATAAAAAAGGGCTCTGGCATAGGGCCCTCTATAAGCCTCTCAATGATAAATGAAATTGCAAAAATTTAATTGCTTTTTTATCTGTTATGGCATTACCTTATCTTCTAAGGAAAGGCAAGTTGTTAAGACCTCCTCTGTTAACAGAAAGACCAACCACATTCATGACCAAAAAAAAAAAACAAAAAACCAAAGGAAAACCTGAATTTCCACTTAGTAATGGAGTAAAAGAACCAGCTTTGAACTGCATTCTGTAATTCTCCTTTCTACTTGGTCAAAGTGTCATGCTTCAAAAAAATTTACAACTCCGTATGTACCACCACATCTTAACACACAAATGCTCAGGTTCACAGCACTGGGAACACTACAAGCAGCTACTGTTTCTGTAAAAATATGCTGCATACTCAGCATATTTGAAAAATAAATGGGCTGCATACTTAGAACTTCAGGTATCAGCAGAGAAAATTTTCAAACACTCTATTTCCAAGACATAACAGACACACAACCATAACTATATAATGCAAAACTATTTACAAAAGATAGATGTAAGAAAGGGGAAATGACTTTCATATACCTTCTTCATAGATTAATCCGACAATGTTCAGCGCCTCCCTGCTTACTACAAAGATGGGATTCTCCTCAGTTGTTCTGGGGAAGTGCTGTGCCAATCTGCCAGGCTCTAGTATTAAACGCCGACCTTCATATATCAGTTCTTGGTTCTGAGATGGTATTTTTGTCTGTTTGTAGACCAGCTCATGAAATATAGCAGCTCTGTAATACAAAAGATATATTTAGTTGTAGTTAGACTCACTACAATAGTTCAACAGCTCATGTTTTGTATTACTTAAATAAAAATCCCTTTTACTTGTGATAAATTAAGAACTGGTTTCACACAGGAAACATTTGACTTATAAGCAGAACAAAAAGCAGCACACTGCTTAAGGCTCCAGGCCGCTCTGTTACAAAAACAAGTGTGATTTCCTGCAAGATATCAAACTTCCCTTTCTACATCTGATTTTCCACCAAAGCACGTCTCTGCAAACAAACTTGCTTTGGCCTGAAGGATGAAGGTCAGTAAAAACAGGCAATGCCAGATGAGAGGAAGGAAGCATACTTCAGTCTTCTCGGGCACACCCATTTCTTCAAAGGTGTCTCCAAGAGATAAATCTGGTGTTTTACATGTCAAAAAGCATAAATGTTAAATTCAGCCTGTAAACTAACAACCAGCCAGATTATCTCCTACAACAGCACTGACAAGGAAGACCAAAGACACTTCAGTATTTTATTTCCAGCAATCAATAAGTACAAGGCACAAGAATTTATAACAAACCTCCTCCTCTCCCTACCCACCCCCTCCCCATCACAAAAAAAAACCCCAGCCAACAAACAAAACCTCCCACAAAGAAGAAAAACCTTAAGCACAATAACAGGAAGGCCGAATTTGCCTGCTGTGCAGCACTAGTACACTGTCAGTTCTTAATACTACAGCTAGTATATAAATAATCATAAACGTAAATAATAATAAAATATTTTTTTAAAAAAATGAAGTACAAATAGCAGTTTGAGTTATAAGCAAGAGTTCTCTGCAAAAACAGTATTTGGGCTCCCTTAAAATACAAATGACAATAGAAAAATTGGAACAGGCCAGAATTGTATTTACACATTGGATGAAATTCCTGTATCTGTTCATGTATTAGAGAATAACACATGCTCTGGATTATCTGTAATAAGGCAGAGAAAAGGCACTTATTTTTGTATCCAACTGTAAACCAGACTTTTCAGCTTTTAACATCAGAACTTAATGACAATAAAGTCAACTCTCTCTAAGTTGGGATCCTAATTGTACCAATTACAGCTTCAGATCCCCTGTGAGAGTTTTATGCCAGACAGATGATGTGCACATTCTGTATTCTTGAGGACAAGATAGGAAGAGCAAGAGTTGAACACAGTCTCTGGAAAACTACTTTGTAAATAAGTAACACATACAAATGTCGGACGAGCTGGCATCAGTTAAGAACACAGATGCATTGTAACACATCAAGGATTAAGTCTGTGGTCTTAATCAGTGACAAAACAAGTTCAAGATCAGTTGATTTGACCTTCAATTTTTTTATTTTGGGTCAACAAGCTTCTATGACTACACAGCAGAATTACAAGCTTTTTTCTCCTCAGACAAACTGCCAAGGAAAGGCTACTGAATTTGTTACACTGATGATCTGAGGTCACAGTACTGTCTGTCTCAGTAAGAGCAAAGTAATGAAAATAGAGAAGGAGCACACTTACGTATTATAGCTGTGAATATAAACTTTGTGCAAGGTCATCTGCTGCAGCGAAAAGACATGGATTATTACTCGGTGCAGTATGTCACTCGTCTCAGCAAAGAACTGGTCAAATCCCCAGCATTTTTCCTGGTCTGCTTCAAGGATATTTGCCAGGACAGGTGTGAGCAGTACCTGCAGACCCCTAGAACGCACCAGGAAGATAAGACAATTTGGATCTACTTGGATCTTTTCAACTTGTAACTAATTGCAATACTTCATTTGCCTTGTCTCGTGAATGCAAATCTATTACCTCTTAAAGAACACTCCAGCGCTTTTTACCCCTCTACCGAACAACATGTTCAACAATAATGTCCATTGTTTTTCATTGGTATTTGACATATTTCACAGGCATTGGAAAAATGGCATGCAATTAAATAAGCCTACATTGTAGAACTAAGGGCACCTTCCACAACTGCTGGGCAGGAGTCTTTTACCCAGCTCACTCCACACACTTACCACAGCTTGTCACTTTGAAAGAAGCTACTGCTGTTCATGGTTTGCTGGCTGGGCTGCTTGTGTGAGCACACTCTGTTGCTTTCAGTCAAAGTCAGCTGGGTCAGCAAAGACCATTATTTAAACTGTCAACGCTAACAGGACTCATCCTGACTGAGATGGGGCTAAGTAAGTATGCCACCCATGCAGCTCAACCGCTGCAAAGAAAAATGTGCAGCTATTGCTTTACAGTCATTACTGTCCTAGGAGAAAGGCCAGCTTAAATTTCTTGTATTTCTCCTTTGAGAATCTGAATTACAAGGAAGTTTATGGATCCTACTCCTGTGTTATCGTGAACAACCTCTTTGAAGTTTTAACATTATGCACCTGAATCCAGTGGTAAAACTAGTGACATTCTGAAGCAAGCTCCAGTGGCTTACAAGCACACAGATGGCCTCATGAGAGGTCAGTGGATGCTGTGCTCAAACTCACTTTAGTACTAAACTTAAAACAGTAAACACTGTTTAAAAGCTACTTGAAAATATTACTGTAAACACATGTTGCATGAAAAAATCTGCTTCCTTTATTATATCAAGCACTTCAAGTATATGGAATAAGCAAGCAACTGAAATAATGAAAAATATATATAAAATTTAAGTTCTGCATGCTATAAACTAATGAATTGATATCAACCAGACTTCCGCTCTACACCCCTTATGGATCTACATATTTGGCTTTCAGAAAGGTTTGTTTCTAGAGTCTGTTTACAGAACAATTTCTTTCTCTCTTCACCATGAAAGAGTAGTAACTTTAAAGTGCTGAAGAAGTCTCAGAAAGATAAATAGGTAAATGGGTTATGGGAGATGTTTTTAAGATCATATTGAGATTAGATCCTCCATGGTTCTTCCTACTGAGTATTATGAAATACAAAGCAAAAAAGTGTGATGACAAAAAAATCTAAAAGATACTATGAGAATATGTTAAAGCGTGCGCTGATGGGATTTTTCTTTTTCCTGGCAAAAATGCAAGTCTCTGAACTGCCTTTTCTCATCACTTCCTTCCTACTGCCTAATCTCTGTAATGTCTGAAGTCACATTCTTCTTGCAAGAAAGGAGGTTGTCAATTCCAAGTTTATTAAATCTTCACACTCTTAAAAAAAAGGAGAAAATACAGTAATAATCTTTCTTTTACTCATACCCCTTCAGATTCTCAGGTGCTCATTTGTAAACTAGCAGTCATAAAACTAACCTTCAGACAGGCAGGAAGAAAAAACACTTGATAAGCTAATAGTAGACTATATCAATCTACTTAAGTGTACAAGAAAATAACTGCAACAGTCAGATCTCTGTTCCAAAGACCCAATCCTGAGAAAATAATAACCTGAAAAGCCCAATCAAATCGCACTGAAACATTATGTGAGAAGTTCGAACTTACTTTGAAAGACTGCAAGAAACAGGCATCTCCCAGCTCCACTCAATTGGTCCGTTTTCTGCTTTCTGTATCCCAGAAATAGCACCAGAAGGCTTTCCAGTGATTATTTTATACCTGTGATACATTATAAAAATAATAGAGACTTCAACTACTACCTCTTACACATACACAGGTCTAGTAACTGAACCTCAAAGGGATATCAGATCTGAACAACAGGTTGGTCTAAATTTGTAGCTGGTGCAATAATTAGGCAGCTTCACTTATAAGCTGACAGAGTGTGGTGCTAAAACAGCAAACAATGAAAAGGAAACACGTCGGGCTATGGTGGAGAAACAAATTTGTCCGTATCAGTTTTGGGAAAAATTTAGGAGATTTCAGGCACCCCTGAAGGAAGCTGAAATTTTTTCCACAAGTGTTAATTAATCCAAGTCAGATTTCCAAGGCAGTTCAGTTTAGGCATTTACATGACTATCTTCTAGCAGGTTCCATGGCAAGAGATGAGATTTAGTCACCACAAAGTCACTTAGGGATAAAGCAGGAACAGAAGGCAGGCTTTGAGAAATTATTTTAACTTGGAAATATTCAGCAATTTGGATCCAATCTGACACCATCTAACTTTGTACCAAACAGGCTGGTATTTCTGAAATTTCTCATGAAATTAATTAGGAGCAATGGGCTTTTGGCAACAGAAAACTTCAGTTGCGCCTTCTCATTTTAGAAGGACAAGGTACATATAAAACACGTATTCCTTGCTTATCTCTCAAGCAGACACAACAAGAATGCCTGTGAGATAATCACAGGATGGGCAATTCCTTAAACTAAGAAAACCAGAGTCAGCTTTGCATGGAGTATCAGAACAGAGATATTATTGACCTGTTAAGAGTTCCCAAGTACCACCCTGCTTTATTTTTTTTAAACGCAACACACAGAACAAGAATTGTTTGGGTTGGAAAGGACCTTAAAGATCATCTAGTTCCAACCCCCCTGCCATGTGCAGGGATATCTTCCACTAGACCAGAACTAAGATGAAAAAGGAATCAATTCCAACCAGCATGTCATAGACACCCCTGCTGGTTCCCACTCAGAGCTCCCCCTGTTCTGTTCAGCCACAGACCACAACTGCGCTACTCAAAAAACAGCAGTCTCTTGGGTAGCGAGGCAGTCTCATTTCAAGACTGCCTAGAAAGACAATCATTTAATAGACAACAAAAATTTGCAGCACTGAAAATCCATTTCAGAACACCAGAATTTTGTCTGAATATCCAAGTTACATACATTACACTGCAACAGACCAGCCCAGTGTCATGGTGTAGGAAAGACATGTGGACAAACATCAGTATATTGGGCGAGCTCTGATGCCTAATACAGGGATTAAGGTGCCACACAGTAAAATCCTTTTTGAAGCAGAATGTTTGTACTGGTTTTGGCTGGGATGGAGTTGTTTTTCTTCATAACAGCTCATATGGTGCTGTGTTTTTGAATCTATGACCCAAACAATGTTGATAACGCAGGGATGTTTTCTTTATTGCTGAATAGTGTTTACACAGCATCAAAGCCTTGCCTGCTCCTCACACTGCCCTAACACAGAGTAGGCTGGGGGTGCACAAGAAGCTGGGAGGGGACACATCCAGGACAGCCGATCCCAAGGAATATTCCATATCATATGCCATTATGCTCAGCAATAAAATCTGGGGGGAAATTTGCCAGGGTGCCAGCTGGCCAGCGACTGACCAGGCATCAGTTGGCTGTTGGTGAATAATTGGGGTTGTTTTTTGCATCACTTGTTTTTCTTGGTTTTGTTTTCCTTTCAGTTTAGGAGCGGGGATTTTTTTTTTTCCCCTCCTTATTAAACTGTCTTTATCTCAACCCACGAGTTTTCGCACTTTTACCCTTCCAATTCTCTTCCCCATCACACTGCAGAGGAGTGGTGCTCAGCTGCCTACTGGGGTTAAACCACAACAAAGTTAAAGAATGTTTTTCCTTAAATATTTTCACTGCTTCAATGTTTACTATATGTGTGTAGGAATTCTTGATAAAAAGTGTTTTATGGACTGATTTAATTTACAAACAGATAAAATTCTCCTTCTAGATTACCTACATCACTTCCTTGTTTCTACGAGGTCCTTCAAAAGGTCGGAAAGGCAAACTCCCTGTTGCAGCATGGTAAAAGGTCACCCCTATGCTCCACAGATCAACTGTTGCTCCATACTTTTTCTGATGTTCTTTCCTCAAAACCGCTCGCTCATACATATCAGGATGCTAAGAAAAAAAAAAGAAAGAAAAATGTTACAATTGCTTTATGAACACTATAAAGAGAAGACCCCAATCTATCATTTCATAGCAAGATAATTTGCCATTCCAAACTTTCAGCTTTTTAATCAAAAAGCAAAGTTAGCCTGTAGCATAGAACTTAAGTTATTCTGACAGAATATCACAAAAGAGTTCCTAGGTATGATAGCCCCTTCTATCAAAAGTTTGCAAAAACTGTTTTAAAATTTAACTGAGGATTGACTAGTAGAATAAAACACCACTAAAGAAGAGAAGAAAGCCACTATTCCTCCAGTTCATTTGGAAACAACAGAAACCAAATTGGAAAAGGATATACAGCAGAGAAGACTATCAGTTATGATACTACATATATGAAAACATGGCAGGAAGAAAATTACACCCAAGATGCTTGTATTGATGCCTCTCTGCCTGCTTCTCTTTGGTTAACTGTCAAGTGAATCTTAACTACACCTAACATCATCCAAGTAGCTCAAATACAAACTGAAAAATATCTACAGAGATAATAACATTCATAACTAAAATACTGTTGTTCTTCCTTTCACTCAAAGCAACAGTGGAAATTGGACCTGGGCATTATCTAAAGGTTACTGTGCTCAGATCAGCAGAAGAACTGGCATGAACCAAGGTGAACAAGGTAGAAAGTTATAAGAACAATTACAATACAGAGGTTTAAATACCAACTCCCAGTCTGACTTTTCACCTATTTAACTCTCATCACAAAGGGCCCTGGGGTTCTAACATTTCCTTCAACAGAAAGTGAAATCATATGGGCTTACTAAATATTCTTCTGTGCCATAGAGAGAAACAAATTGTTCATCATCTTCAAGTTCTCTTGCAGCACCAAAGTCTGTAAGTTTGTAAACAGACTGACCATCTTCACCTATAACACGCATTATATTGCCTGGTTTGATGTCACGGTGCACTATTCCATTCTCCCGGAGATGATTCATCCCAGCCACTTCAATTAAAAGAAAAACAAACAAACAAAACCAAAACACACAGAATTTGTATATACATCTTGACACAGACTGCACAAGCCCTGAATTGTAACTGAGGCTAGGAAGACATATGTTTACTTTCTCACTGGGAAATGGAAAGACGAACAGACACTCAATTAACAAAAAGACCAGGACCAGAGAACATGCTAAGCATTTTTGCCCTTTTTTTTTTTTTTTCCCAAACTCCTAATTCCAGTAGAAAGACGAACAGACACTCAATTAACAAAAAGACCAGGACAAGAGAACATGCTAAGCATTTTTGCCTTTTTTTTTTTTTTTCCAAACTGCTAATTACAGTATTTCTTGCTTTCAGCAACATCTTTCCCATAAAGTAATGGAGGAAAATTTTATAACAGGCAGACACAGGTAAACCTCATAATTTTTCTAATCTACTCTGAGATTAATTATCACTAGGAATCAGTCAAACATGCAACAAATAATCTTGAAACAAACAAAGAAAATAATAGCAAAACTTTAAACAGAAATGGCTTCTTAATGCAGCTATAATCTATAACAATATAGACATAAATAAAAGATGTGACTCCATATGACCATATTAACTCATTCAGTTAGTTGACAGTCATTCAAATTCCTCATCTCTTTCTGTTTCAAGATAAACAAAACAAGTATGAGTTCATTTCAGTCAATGACACAGACTTCAGAGCAAAGCGTACATACCCACATCTCTCAAAACAATTAAGAACTCGGACTCTGGCAAACCAAAGGCATTAGATGGCTCCTCTAAAACTGTATATAAACTCCCACATGGACAAAATTCCATAACTAGTACTTTGTGTCTAGTTGTTGTCTGGAAAAAAAATAAAAAAAGATAAGACTGTGACTATTGTAAAAACAATGTCAGAAATTACATATGACCACAGGTTCTTACTTTCAAAGAAAAAAGATAGAAAAAAATCTGTAGCTAGATCATACATCCTATTCTGGTTATCATCTTCAAAAGTAGCACAGGTGAATTTTTGTATTGTTTCATGTATTCTAGCTTGGAGAGGGGAAAAAAAATTAAGAAAGACTCAAGTTCTAGGTACTTAGAGGGTTGACAGCAGCGTTGATAAGTAGACAAATGAGAAACTACAGCACAGAAAAACAGAGAGCAGCAACTGTCCTGCTTTCCTCTTTATTAATCTCAGCACCTGGGTCATTTCAACTGAAAATTAACTCTATCCCAACTGAAACCAGCACACTACTGCAATACATACCATTCATAATTAACTCCATATAATTCATAACTAACTACATGTCCTCTGTCATTATTTCAGTTTGTTGCAAAGCAAAAGCAGAATATTGTCAGGATTACTGAAAACACCTCCAACTATCAGTATGTGTTAAATATTCAAATACGTAGAGAGCTTAAAAACCCTAATTAAAGATAAAGTTTAGGACAACAGCTTCTCAAATGGCTTTGAAGAACCATAACCAGTGCCTGAACATCGAAAGCAAACATGTTCTTTCAACAACAACAAAAGAGAAAGAAAAACAAAACCCAGTGGTGGTTGGGTCAAAGTATTTATATCATCATATATGTTACCGTTCTTTAAAAATGTAACTTTATCCTCTAGAGTTATGGATAAAGGAGAAAGACTGTTAGTGTGGTTACTACTGTGCAACTCAGACCGTAACTACCACATTTCATTACCTCTTCTTCGATGGCAAACAATTTGACAATGTTCTTATCATTTAGTTTCTTCAATACTTCAAACTCTCGCATCTGAACATCCACAGGACGAAGGAAACTTATACTGTTAAATACTTTTACAGCATATAAATCCCCAGTTTTCTGTTCAAAACAAACAAATTACTAATCAAACAGAAGCATGACTGTAAATGTACACGTACCCGTTATCCAAGCATTTTGAGATCTTCTGTTGTGCATACAAGCATACCCAGATGAAAAATAGTACAAAACAGTATTTTGTGTTAGGGTAGAAATTAAGAGCCTACTGAAAAAGTATGTATATATTGGTTTAGTTTAATATAGACTAAAAGCAAACAGATCAGTAGAATGGAAACTCAACATTAGCCCACAAAATGTATGTGCTTTTTAAAAACAGAATAGTTCTTTCAAAAGAACACAGAAAAACTATGAAAAGAGAGTTTAACAAAGTCAAAAATAACGTATCATGTAATAAGAACTGATAAGACTTGCATCCCTATTTAAATTCTTAGCAAAGAAATGTTCTTTCCATCAAACTGAAGAATTAGTAATAATTAATATTTTACACAGACAAGTAATATAATATTAAAAACATCACCTCAGAAATAACTGTACAGTGTTCTAGTTCAGTGAATGAATATTAAAAATTAAAGATTAAGTATGAATAGTTACAAAGATATAATTGTTTTAGGCCTAAATCTTAAATGTTTTTTTGTTGATTTCATGATGCTACCCACACATGGAAAGGCTTTAGTTTTACATGCTATTTAGACTAGAAATTCCTCACAAACCTTATGTCGTCCCCGGAAAACATTTGCAGTAGCTCCCTGTCCTAGTATGTCAGACAACAGCCAGAGGTAATTCGAAGTGCTCTGCATCTTTGCTCTTTGATTAGACAGTTTTCTTTCTCACCTTATAAACAAAAGGTTAAATACACTAAATTATAATTTATTAAAATACACCAAAGGGACTTATTTTAATTAGAAGTAAAAAAACCCCAAACCACAAGTCCAAAGACCTACAGAAATAATTACGAACAACCAAGTAGAGGAATAAGAGGTGAAACAAAAAAATAAAAACAAACAAACTCGACAATCAAAACTAATGCCATAGACATAATGCCTCTCTGCATTTGAAGGTCTTTACTTCCCAAATTTTGTTTTAAAAAAATCCACCAGAAAAGTGAAAGCTCTATAGTCCCTGTTCTGTTTGTGATACGATCACAAAACCTACACGAAAGAGTCAAAAACATGTGCACAAGGTCTTTTGGAAATAAGCAAGACCTGTAAATGAGTTCCACTGGTTGGTATATATGCCAAAGAACAGACATTAGAGATCATGGCAGATATGTATATACATCTTTTAGGTCACTTTGGCTCTGGAAGTTGCACTTCAGGACAACTGTAAAGGAACTGCACTCATTACTTACAACAAGCTATTTTCACATGAGCTAGATAAAAGTCACAATTAACACTATACTTTCAGCTACTTGCTAAAATCACCAGTTACTATTGGAAGAAATTAAGGGGCATTTCTCTCATTTCTAAAATTTCACATTTGGTACATCACATCATTTCTAGAAAGGCAGCCTGGCTTCCCCCCCTTCCTGAAAAGTAAACTGTTAGATACTCAGGTATTCACAGATTCAAAGGAAAGGAAAAATTTTGATTAAATTATTGAAAAACCCAACCAAACAAAAAGCCACATTAGAACCGCCAGATTTCCCCTTTGGTATTTGGTGAATACCCTTTGGTATTAAAACTTTTGCGTTTAATTAAAGCACTGATTTTACCATCAAATCTAGCACGTCTCTAACATCAAAGATGTAACTTCCTGGACCTAAAGAATCTTAAGAGAAAACTGGCATCTAGACCAGGGGAAAGAAGGTCCTAAAGCAGTGGCCTTCTCTGGTAGGGGACCCTGCAACTGAGTTCACCAACAAGAAACAGCAAACTGATACTCAAAAGAAACAGAAAAAGCCTTTCCTGTAACTGCTGGAAGAAGAGGTATGACAGAATTTCCTGTGCTTGTTTATGAGGAGAAGGCGGTTAGCATGCACCACCAGAAGCCTGTGCACGGCAGGAGAGGGGAGCAAGCCTCACACCAGCCACCTCAGCACCATTCATCCGGCCTGCTCCAGCCGCCTTTGCTGCAAAAAGACAGCGATTCCTTACCATTTCGAACACATTCGTGTGTAGCACCTGGGGATTTCATACTTTCATTTAGCTATTTGCTCATGTAAGATGTTCTGGGACAGCTCTGCAAGAAACTCCACATCCAGGCAATGACATACAGCATACAGAACGCAATGGCACAATGCAAAGACCTGACGTTACTCTAAATCTGGTCATGCAGCAACACCATGTTTACCAACTAAAGTTCTTAATGCCTAGAGAAGGGAAGAAAGGTTTTATCACAAATCTGAACCAAAATTCTCAGTTAACTCAGCCAAGACAATTGTCAATAGTAGAATAAGACAACTTTTCCCAGCTGGCAGTGACTGTAGCTGCCAAAGAACTACCACCTATGATGCAGACGTAGAAGGTAAGGAAGAGGTCTGTCAGCAAGGAAATAATGCATAGCCCACTCTGTAAGCCATTTGTAAGAATCTCCAAATTAAAAAATTCCTCATAATTAAAACCCTGCTTGGAACAAGCCAACTGGTTCATTATAAGTAAGCAGGTATTTTGTCATTTATTACAAAGCATCACTTAGACCCATACCAAGAGGCAGAAACACAACGAACGCTCGCTCTAAGGAAAGAGAAAGCGCACAGAAGGACCAACAGTTTCTTCACTGATGTTCATTCAAATACTGAAAATTTTAGCAGCCTGTTAGAGACTGAATGTTGCCCGAAGCAACAGAGATGAGGTAGCTGATGTGTGAGATCAGCTCTCTTCCTCTACTTCTTACTAATTAAATTTATATGAAGGTCAATGGGCAAAACCAAAAGACAAGTCTCTGAAACATGATCTTAAATATTTTTCAAAGGATTAAAAAAACCCCAACAAGTCATTAATGGTTTTTCAAGCCCTGAGTTTTTTTCACTTGCAGAACTACAGACCTGATTATGCCAGTATTAATCCCAGCGTACATATCCAGCACCTAACCCAAGTCAGTGTTGCATTATTACACTTCTTTGGTCAAAATAGTATTTTAATAATAACTACTTTTGGCAGAGTCTTCAGTGTTAAGGCATAAACTCTCATTCAGCTTTAATTTCAATCTTCAAATTATAATAATTTGGTTCAATAACTTGTATAACATGTTAGACCTCCTCTGATTTAATACTGTTCCTGTCTTAGACTGATTAAGAACTGATCTTTGCTGAATGTTCGGCACGTCAAGTTTTCTTTTCATATCTGCCATTATCTTCCTAAATCAATTCACTAAAAGTTTCATATTAAAAAAAAATCTCTAATGGTACAATTGGTCCCATAATGCTGAACTTGAAATTTCTTCACATCTTACTTACGATCAGTAAGCCTGATACTAGATGAGTCAAGAAGTTCCTCACATATTTCTAAAGGTATTAAAAGTATCTCTCCTACCAGTGGTTCAATTTATTGTCCCACATGACTCATTAGCATTTACAGGGCTTGGGGGCTGCTTTTAAAAAATTTTTTTTTTTTTTTCTGCTTCTGGTGATGTTACTACTTTCTTTGTCAGCAGGGGTGATTGTAATAGGAACGTCTGCATGCTAATGTGATTTTTTTTTAACTCCCAGTGCTTTGAAGCAGGAGCACTGACTATTTCTCATTCATAGAAGTCTGCAGTTACCTCGGGCACGTGAGACAAGCACAGAAAGCATGCACACGCTCTGTTAACAGCTGCAACGTACAAGTTCACCAGGCAAGTAGGAAGAGATGATGAAGTTAAAGCAAAGGCTCTTTCTATCTGTAGGCAAGATCCTACACACCACCAAAGCCGACAGGCAAGGTGCTGAGGTTCTTAATAAACGTTATGTTAGCACTATACAGTCTGGTACATATGAAGGTTTTAAACTTTCATGTATGCCCTCTCAATGACTAGAAAAGGAGTTTCTCCCCCTGAAGTTCCTGCTTCCTACCCCTGCTTTCATCACCTTCTTCTAGGAGTTTCCAGTCCAACAGCTACTATTTGAATTATGAAAATACCCTGCCCTGGGCCACACAATGTGCTGCTCGAACCCATTCAAAGCAGCACACACCCCACAGGCCTGCTAAATAAATGGCAAGTCTGGCTCCAGCACTGCTCATCACTGCTGCTCTTGGCCTTTCCAGTCCATGGTGAGGGAAGAGGACTTGGCCCCTGTCAGGGATGGCAGCTCCTGGAAAGCTATGGAGAGGCACAGCCTCACCTGAGCGACTCGGCCTGCCCCACAATCTGAAACGTAGGGTATGGAGGGCACGGTACTGGAGCTCATCTCCAAAACAGGGCATCCTTCCCGAGGTAAAAGTTTAACAACTTCCACAACCACGAAGGCGATGCCACTACCTGAGGTAAGCTTTATACAAACCACTGGCAAACACACGCATCGCTTGGCCTCCCCCACCCTTCCAATTACAAACAGATCGCATCAAGCGCGACCAGCCGACATTCAGGGGACACAGGTCGTGACCGGGTCAAGGGACGAGCCCCAGGCACGACGCCTGAGGCCGCAGGCCGG
>NW_010241055.1:0-1149 GCF_000690775.1 Eurypyga helias
TTTGGTGGTGCAGCACTGAGGAGAGCAATACATCATATGCAGAACTTGACGGTGACACTAGATATTCCTTCGTGTTTGGCTGCATGCTTGCATGTAGGCAGCCTTGGTTTACAGCAATTTAGGTGCTTTTTTCCTCCAAAACACCTCTGAGTAGCAAGGTGTGTGACCAAAAGGAAAGGAGGTATAAATCCTCATTCCAAATGCCAGGACTCTGGCTGATATTCAGGCTCAAAAAAGCAACTTGTCCCTGCCTCTTCCTGATGATGCCCTCCAAAGTCAGCTGAGCACGAGCCCATTTTTTTCTGCCACCTCAGGAAGTGGTATCACCTCAGCCCAGTTCATAAGCCTATTTCTGTCTTCTCCATGGGTCACACAGGGCAGTCAGTGAATAGTCACTGCTTCCTCACCATACCTGCTAGATGTACATTGGCAGAAGAAGTGAGAGCAGCTCTTGAATACTTTTAGTGGCAGGACTCAAGACTGACATTGAGAGATATCACAGGGCTGTGATCACCAGGTTACAGTCTCACGTTCCGTTTCTTTAAGTGGTTTCAGTACTTTTCTTCCCTGCTAGCTTAGTTTTTGTGCTCTGAAATCAGCTCAGGGAGCTCCATCTACAACTGACAGTAAGCTCAGGACAAAGGTCAAAGCTCTTACTTGCAGAGCAGGTGGCTAACTGAGGGAGGAGGAGAAAAAAACAGCACATCTCAAGCTATGCTGCAGAAAGTATTTAATAAAAACTGCAAATGCAATGTCACAGAAGAGAGACCAAGAAACACGTCTGCAGGGTTCAGGGGGGCACAGAAAATGGACCATTACCCAAGGACAAGCTCCACGCAGAGCGCTTGCCTTTTCCCATTCTGCTCTATGTGGTGGTGATCGCAGCCCACCAAGAGCAGTCTGACTGTAGTACCTGGCACCTGACATCAGGAGGGTCAGCATGCAAATGCAGTGTCACAGAAGAGAGACCAAGAAACATGTCTGCAGGGTTCAGGGGGGCACAGAAAATGGACCATTACCCAAGGACAAGCTCCACGCAGAGCGCTTGCCTTTTCCCATTCTGCTCTATGTGGTGGTGATCGCAGCCCACCAAGAGCAGTCTGACTGTAGTACCTGGCACCTGACATCAGGAGGGTCAGCAAAGCAGAA
>NW_010241056.1:0-8604 GCF_000690775.1 Eurypyga helias
GGCGCCGTCCTTTACCCCCGGGCGGCCTTTTCCCTGGCTATTTGCGCCGCAGGTTCACCCCCCGCTCCCGATCTCGGAAGGCGCACGCTGCCCCAAGGCAGCAGGCGAGGTCTGTCCTGTGCGGGACGCCGCAGCCCCCCATGGACGCGCCTCTCCTGACCCCCACGCCCAGAGGTGCTTTGGTTCGACCCTGACAAGTTCATCACATCCAGAACACGTACCCGAAACTCAGAATACGGTTATTGCCTCGGGATCGTCTGCACCTCGGCTCCCCCTCTAAAGCCCGGGGTTTTCCCCTGGTCATTTTTTAGGGCAGCGTGAAAATAAGTTCATGGCGTAAGTTAAGGTTGCAGCGCTCGTGATAAACCTAATGGGAAGGTCCAAGAGGAAACCAACAATCCTGTCTTGAATTATGAAGACCTGAATCATATTTCATCAACACACCATTGAAAAGCAAAAGGTAAAGAAGAAATGGTGACTAGATGACAGCTCATGAACAGTTCATGACATGAACAACTCAACCCCTGTACCAGAAAGCCACTATGTGTCCAGTGTCTTAATTAAAAGTGTCACAGAGTGATGAAATTTGGATACAAAGCCAAACTTCTGAATACGCAGGTTCCTGATCTTCCTATTCTTCTTCACGTACCTTCTGTGTCACTTTTTCCACATGAAAGGCAAAGAAATCTCAAAGGAGTAACCTCAACATCCCTCCAGGAGTTACCACTGCCTCTTATAGGGCTGGAGCCCTTGAACATGCCGAGGAACACAGCCGTGGGACTAAAACAACCACCTGCAGCAACTATAACCGATGGTACCTCGTGGGGACTAACGCAGCAGGCATGCACCGCACCATTCTCCCTTTATTCTGAGTTTCGTTTTGTTTCCAGTCTTCTGTATTTCCTCCAACTTGCCTCTCACACCTCACTTTTCTTTCAATCTCTATTTTCTTTTGTTCCAAACCCTCTTCCTATTATCAATACCAGCCTCCAGTTCCTTGGTTTCTCTGCCCTGCCCTCATCCACTTTTTGCCTCGTTTCACGTGCTGGTTTCAGCCGTGCCACTGTATTGACTGTGAGCTCAAATGTCCACCTGCCTCTGGATTTTATCTGCATTTCCCACCCACTTTCTCTTCCTAGACGTTTCTCCCATTTTCTGGTCTCTCCGGTTCTAATTTTCCTGCCCAAGTCTTACCTTCCTCCACGGTGGCAGCTCTCCCTCCTCCTCCTGTACAGGAGAGCGCTGCCGTCGGACCATGCTGTCTCAGCGCAGAAGCCTGGGAGCAGACCCACTGTCAGGGGGGTTTGCTCCCACTGTCAGGTCAACCAGTCAGGCTCAGCAGCACGCTGAAGACTGGAGCAAAAAAGCCTGCTCAGCCCTGGGGCATGCTGCAGGGCCTTTTGAAATATTGGGTGTTAAACTTAGCAGTTTTTTCACATAAGGTATTCTTTCAAAGACAAGAATGATAAGAAACCCACTTCCAGCCCCCTGCCAAACCTAAGTTTGTCTCCTACAGTGTTTCTGTTTTGTCTTTAGATTTCTTACATTGCACTTCTTACACGGTACACCTTAAAAAAGCATTACAGCTTCCAATAACAGAGTGCACTGCTAGAAATTTTAGCGGGTGATGAACAGCATGTTAATTTTTTTCCTAGGTACATCTTTTTAAGATATTGCATTACTTTCAATTAGATTTTCCCAAACAAGTCATCCTGAGTCAGCATAGAAACTTTCAGCTCAATATGCTAGTTTCATCCATGTTTATAAACGAAATAAAGAAAAAAAGAAAATTAATAGGACATAGCAGTCACTGTTCCCAGGCCCACTCTTCATATGGACCTGAACACTGCAAGACACCTGAAACACATGTATCCCAGCACGTGCAGATGGTCTGGACTTTGACTGAGATACAGCTAAGTTCCTCTGACTGCAAGCATTTTCTTAATTCCAAATTCCTGCCATTTCTTTCTAAGTTGTCCATCTTCTTTCAAACATGAGAAATTCATAGTCTTCCCTGGAATCAAGACTCACCATTTGTAATCTAATATGAAGACGCAAAAATCTGTTCTGCAAAGCCATACAAACCAATTCTCATGCTGCAAATTCTCACACACAATTTCCCAGCACTTTACTGACACAGGAACACGTATGGTGTGTTTTACAACACGTATTTTAGTTGTTCAAAGTTCACATAACTATCATGTACGCTTTATCCTATCATCTCTAGAAATCAGAACTGCTGAGATGTTTTCTCCTGCAGTCCTACTGGAGAAGATTAATCCTATTTCTACAGACTTACCTTAAGATCAGCTTTATCTTTCTTGTCCATCCTTTATGCTCCCTTCTTCATAAGACATATATTTCCAGTGTCTAAGCTGTCACTCCAACAGCAGTGCAGCCAGCTTAATTTTTGGATGCCGTTAGAAACAATGCTTCACACCTCCTGCTTTTGATGTCCTAAGTAAGTGAAATGCAGATATGTCAAGGTATGACTGCATTAATTCATGCATAACCTTCCATTGTTTTCAAAGTCCAAAAATATCCTACAAAATAAAAACCATCCTAAAGGAGGATAATACACTTAACAGAAACGTTTACCAAAACAGGAATGGCTTTGTTCCCGTTGTTTCCATGAGGTGGCTGTAAAGGCATAAGCATCCAGATAGCCACTCTGTTCACTGTGTTCTGTTAGATCATACCTCCTATCCAGCAAGTCTATGAAAATGTTTTTTCCACCAAACGTGTTTAATGAGGCAGGATCTACTAAAGGAGCGTCCGGATTTTGGAATGAAAAAGCCAAAACTCATCTTCATCTTATGCACCAATCTGCTCTGGAGGGAACTCCCAGTTTCCTTGTTTCATCATCTCCAAACACACTGAAGATACTGAGTTTCGTAAGACCATCTGCATTCTTTTACCTTTGCCTTAGTGCCCTGGCAGGTCTTCAAGAACTGATGAAGCAGCAAAGAGAAGAGCAAGGAATGAAACTGGTAAAGACTGCTTCTAGATTTCTCCCCTTGTCCCATATCATTACCAACAAATCAGCCTGCCACTAGGCTTATTTACCTTTATTTTCCAGCTGAAATAAAGAAGCCTCATAATTTAGTTCAACACTGAAAGCTGGCATCAGACACAGTGAACAAACTCATCAGAGGATGACTGTTTCAGCTACTGCTTCAGCATGCTGTGGAAATGCACGGTGGCAGACTATTTTTCTTTATAGCACAAAACTTAAAACTTGTTTTACCATGCTAATTCTGGATGACACGAGAGCACTATCTTCTGCCTTGGTCTTCCCCTTCAACGTACAGTGTGTACAGACGACCTCATGGACTGAGCTTAAGTCATGCTTTACTGCTTATTTCACAGTCTGCGAATACACAGTGATTATTCCAGGTCTGATTGTAGCAAATCATCCCTCCTGCTCCTCACTGCACACTGATCTGCCAACAACTGCTTTTCCAAGAACATCACTTCCCTCATCACAAATAAACTGATTTTTTGATTAAAGTTGAGGATAAGAGAAGCCAGGCAGGCATATAAATGTCCCTCAGCTGCTTGTTCACATGACAGATGTGCTTCAACAAGAGGCAAGAGTGAGGACGGTCTGGATTATTGAATTATGCACTGCCAGGATGCCACGTGTTCTTATGGTGTTTCTTTTAATCAGGTTATTCAGTGGTTGCAACAAGTAGTTACTGACATCTGAACATGGCTCAAAATCCTTCAAGATAGTTGAGTCATTGTATTTGCATGAAGAATTATTCAAAGTCAACAGGACTGTCTGCAGAATTTATTCTATGAGAAAAATTGGCTGTTTAATTTTTTATTGGAGTCTCTAAGTTGCCAGGAATGCAGTGGGGTAGGTTTTGTCAGCTTGATGGCCCGAGTCACAAACATCCAACCATCAGTTCTCCTGAAATGCATTCTGTAAATACCTTTGAAGTCACTGCAGACACAAAGAACAAAATGTGACAGTACAGTTTAGTCTTATTACAACCATGAATAGTTTCTGTGCTTCTAGTGATAGTCCCACGGAAACCAGCAAACTGCTTCCCAAGGCAGGACGTCACCGTCCGGAATTGAGAAATAACATTTCAGATGGTGTCACTGGTCTCTGTTTCACAATTTTCTTAATGCAGGTAGGATAACGAGTGAAGAAGACCCGAGAGGACTGTGTAGGAGTGCGTTCAGCAGCTTTAAGATGGTGTAGTCTCCATCTCTTGAGAAAAATCCCCTCGCAGTGATGGAGAAGCACAATGTGCTTTTGTAGGGTAACAATCACAGAGACAAGCATGAGGAAGATGCAGGGTCAAAGGACAACCACTTAATTTGCTGTTCTCCACTCAGATGACTCGTCAGACAATATATGCAGCCAAACAGTTACACCTTCAAAACAGAATCTCTGTGTTTCTGAGGAGCCTTTCTTGAGTGTTAACACAATCCCTGTTTCTAAGACTAAGAAGTCTTGAGGGTTTTGTAGAGTAGTCTTAGGGAACACTGCCTCTCTTCAGTTTGCCCTGTCATTCTTTGTATCCCTCCGACTGGTTAACAGATCTTCCAAATGTGTCATCTCTGACAGCACACCCAGCAGATGTGAGCATGTCAGCTCCATGGTCTGGGTCAAATGACAGACATGGATTCTTCAGTGAGATTCTCTCCATATGTGGCCTCAGAGCTTTCAAATCCTCATTTAAAAACAACTTCCAAAACACATTCTTTTCTTTCCTGCCTGTTTTTCATACCAGATACAACACAGGGACTATACAGAAGGTAGAATCCGAGGTGTGGAGGTTTGTGTTGCTATTCACACTCAAACACGCCAAAGCAAATGCTTCAAGCTTTAGAAGAATGGAGACAAAGGAAAACCCCCTGCTTGAGAATGGAAAAAAAAAAAAAACCCAAAACCTTATTGACATGACCTCTTTATTTTGAATGAACTTCTCCTAAAATTAAGAATTAAACAGCAGTGAATGTGCAGGGAGCACTGCTTCACAAGGGAAGAAGGTAGCCTGTCCTTCAGTGACCCATGGAGACCAAGACGAAAACCTGATGACACTTATCAGGGTATCAGTCAAGTACATGTGCTCTCGAAGTGGAATATGCAGAAGACTTAAATCAAGGCCAGATTATCCAGTGTAAGATGAGCTCATTCACAGCAATAGTATTATCCCAGGCTTGTCTTCCAAAGGCTGGGAACAGCTGAAGGCACATCCGTGTTCACCTGACACCCTGCCTCCAAGATACTGCTCTGCTGACTGTCTGCAGGCGAGTCCAGAACACTCGGTTGGCTGTTGGGTTTCGCAGGCTGTCCTAGCGGTTCTGGGGTTTGGGCAGGGACTCCCCATCCGGCACAGCTTGATGGCAGTGCCACGGCACCAGAGGCAAGTGACCATGTGGACTCACCCTATAAGCTGGATCTGGTCTGCGGGGCATGCATCACTTTGACAACTCCCCACTGAAAGAAACTCCCCAGTCAAGAGCAGGCAGAAGTACCACATAAAAATACTGAGATGCTGATGCTGGTAAGGCAGGGCTCCATCATGATTAGGCTTGATTTTGGGCTGCATTTTGAGGAGCCATCCCATACTACGTGATAGAAATACGCCCTATCATGAACCTTCGAACTGATTACCTTGACTGCTGCTGGCTGCTGAAGTTTCACCTTCAGGTACCTAGATTTCTAAGAAGAAAGCAAAGTGCATTTAAGCTTACTTCTCTTCAGCAAATTCAGAAGTTCATTCTGTATTTCTTCTCTAGGCCAATCATCCCTTTTTGAAACATTCTTCTGATATGGCCCTGTGTCTTAGCCTTTACATCATTTTTACACCAATGTGTTTGCCAATTGCTATATTGTGTTTTTAAATGGTGGGGTTTAGTACCAGAGAATCAGCACTGGCAACTGAAATAATTCTCTTAAATACTTAACCTCATATGAAAACACCTTATGTATTTTTTCTTTCTGAGGAAAAAAACACCAGCCTAGGAGAAGAAATGAGTTTGGTTGCGTCTTTGGCTCAAAGTGGTGTGGGTGACTATATTATTTAAAATATATTATGTGATCAGATAGACCCTCGTTTTTTGGGGGTTTTTTTGTTTGTTTTTTTTTTAAGAAAACACACTAGAAATGCTGTTAATTATTTCCTCGACTACTTGAGACTTGAGATAAAAAAACAAGGATCTGTTATTGTACACACTAACAGTTACTGCTTAGTACTGTGAGCTGTCCTGAAAGCACAAATCTTGTACAGCATGAGTACACTGCAGTTAGAGAACTGTAAGTCAGAAGAGTGTATCTCAAAAAATCAAATTCCACTAACCTAACCTGTAGTAAGACAGTACCACTGAAATACAGAGACCTTCCAAATCCTGTCTTTAAAAATGAAAGTGCTTCTAATTTTCCTTACTAAAAAAGAAAATACAATAATGCACTTTTATCGCTCTTTAAAGTCAATGACAGACACTGGTAATCACTATACAATGTGGTCTAAGGAATTTGAATAGTGTTTTTGATGACTGACCTCATTATTGAAATGTCTAGTCTTTATAAATTAGCAATTCTGTCCTCACAATAATTCAACACCACCCTAACAAAGATAAGACAGAAATCCCAAAACTATCTCAGATTGGAGTAGTTAGCACAGACAAATCCAGGATATCCACAGATAAACTCCACAATATAAACAGGGGAGAAAGGAATGCCTTGAAGTGCGGGTACCAGGATCTGTCTCATGGCTCAAAATGAGAAAGAAATAAAACGGGGAGCTTATTTTAGCCTATTTCTGCTCTTTGCTGGCATAAAAACAAGTGGGCAAGTAGGTACTCTGAGTACCTGTTCGTTTGACTCAAAGGGATTCCACTGGCCAAGCTGTATCCTTGAAGCACTTTGGGCTTATGTGCATTCTGTGTATGGACTCTAAAGAAAAAAAACCCATATAGGGCATCAAAACCATCCTAATATTTTCCTGAAGCCTTGCCACATGATAGAAACAAAGGCATTTTGATATTTACACTCCAGGTTCAATGTTACTATTCATGTCCAAATATTTTTTGCTTGTTATCCATGCCTTTCCCTCTCATACCATACTATATTTCCCAATCATACTTCAGAATTATTTTTACGGTTTCCATATATAAAATAAAAAGCTTTCTGTGGTGTCTCTGTACTTGCACATTATACATTCAAAATACAGAGTTTTGTCTGAAGCAGATTTTCCTCTTTTCAACCACAGGTTTCTCCATTCCCTAAAAGGTAAAAGTAGAGAAAATACCTATTACGGAATACATTGATGCAACATTTTCTGATTATTTGATCAAAAAACATTGCAGTTTACAACTGACAATCATGAAACCATAGGATTTTGGTAGCTTACTTTATGCCAAAGTAGTTCTTATGTAGTAACTGCTTGTTACACAGTCAGAAGCAAAATTAATTTTTTTGAAATGCCAGGAAGTAAGAGAGACTGAAAGCAAATTCAGTTGAAGAATCTTCAGACAGTTGAAGAATCAAAAAGCATGTAGCATCAGGCTTTGGAGAGAGGACATTTGATACTTAGGGTAGATCCAATGGAATTAATTCTTGTGTGCTCCAATTTAATTAGAAGAGCACAGTGCTCTGCTCAAATGGAGGGCATGACAAAATTCACCTGTGCAAGAGACCAGTCAATAGATGTGGATCATTTCCATTCATATCTCTGCATGAAAAAAACCTTTCCTCTGGCTTCCACTTAATTGAAGATAATACAATACTGGTTTTGTTTACTTTTCTCTGTCTCATACTTGGTAAGCCACTTATTTCATCGTATTCCAATCTAAACACGAGCCCCGGCTATTCATACAAGAAAACTGGAAAAAAATCTAATGTTTAGCCAGTCCATATCCCTTCTTTCAAAAATTAACTGTTATAAAAGAAGACAAAACAAAACCAGGAAAACTACCATCCACCACAAAAAATTCTTAAAAGCAAAGTAAAATTACAAACAAAAATTGACTTTGCCTCCATCCTCCTTTCACACTATTTTCCCCTGGAAATGGTAACTTAGTAGTAAGAGAACTCTTTTTTCCCTCAGCAGCAAAAACGTTATGATCTGTATGGGTTTATGAGAAGATAGAACAATGATTTTTAAGTCCTACGAAGTCATTAATGCTGTTTCTTTGGCCAAGAGTGTTTAAAACATACTGATTAATAACTAAGGGCTTCACTTCCAAATGAAATACCAATAATACACTGTTTCCTGCATCAACATCAAATTCTCCAATATAAGAAGTTGAAATTGGAATTTTAAATGAGCAACCTTTTAATAAGACTACTTGGAAAAAAAACTACTTGGAAATTTCTTCATGCATTTCAAATGTAGTCACCAACATTTAAGCACTACTTCATGAGTTATTTTCTTATGAATTAGCACTTACCATTTTCTTCCCCATATTTAACGAGTACACTTCAGGTAGCCTTCAGCCGCCGACTGAGGTCTCCATCCAACACAGTCTATCAGATAGAGCTTGCTTTCCAGTTGTAACTAACGGAAACAGTGCAAGGAGCAGTGGCAACAAATTCCCATCTGTTCAACTGACAGCTGCTGCCTTTTTTTTTTTTTTGGGGGG
>NW_010241057.1:0-1261 GCF_000690775.1 Eurypyga helias
TGAGCACCCCGGGGAGGGCCAGCCAGCCCTTCCCCACACCGGCACTGGGAAGGGCAGGGGGCAAATCTAACCCCCCCACGCTTCCCATTCCAGTTCAAAAGCCTCGAAAAAGCTGGAGTGCTCCACCGGACCAAGACAGTGGATAGAGGGAAGCGGCTCCGGTAAGCGCACCCTGGTGTCCCCCCAGCACCGGAGCAGAGAGCCCCGGGGGCAGAGGTACGGGGGCTGTGCTGTCCCCCTGCATGATGCCCCTCTGCTCCCCAGGAAGAACTGGAGCTCCTCCTGGACAGTGCTGGAGGGGGGGATCCTCACCTTCTTCAAGGACTCCAAGCACTCAGCTGCTGGTGCCTTGGTAAGAGCCCAAACAGCCTCAGCAGGGCCAGCACCCACGGAATGGGGCCAGCATTTGCAGGATGGGGCCAGCACCCATGGGATAAGGCCAGCACCCGTGGGACAGGGCCAGCATGTGCAGGATAGGGTCAGCACCCATAAGACAAGACCAGCACCCATGGGACAGGGCCAGCAACCACAGGATGGGACCAGCACCCATGGGATAAGGCCAGCACCCATGAGATGAGGGCAGCACCCACGGGGCAGGCCCCGCACCCCCAGGACAGGATCACCCCCCCAGCAGTGCCTCTCCCAGCACTGGGCTGGATCGCCGCACGCTGGCACGTGTGTGCTTACCCCCCCTTCGCACACTCACACTCCCCTCATGCGAGAGCCAAGCCGGGGCAGTGCTGGGGTGTCCTCCAAGCACAGAGAGTTTGTCAGGGTGAGCGGGGAGGAAGTGGCACCTGACCCACCCCCCCTCAACCAGCACCCAGCGCCCGGATGCAGAAGCTGCTGTGGGTCTTGCAACACCCTGTGGTGGCGGCGGCAGGGGAAGGAGAGGGGACAGCCCCACATCCTCAGGGGGGGATGTGGTGCTGGCCCCACCGCTGGGATGTGGGCGCAGGGCTCTGCCTGGGGGCGACCTTCTGGAAAACAGGGATGCAGAGGGGCAGGATGGAGGGAGAGCATGGACAAATCGCCCTGAAACACGGGGCATGGGGAGAACCAGTGGGTCTGATGCTCTTCCGCTGTGTAAACACCAAGGGACTGTCCCCTCCTTGGGGACAGCCAGCCGGCAGCCTGCAAGGGACTCCACTCCCTGTGTAAGGCTGCTCCTGTGCCGCGCTGTCACCAAGAGGGACCTTGAAGTCGAGGACCCTTGGGATGGCAGAGCACCATGGGATGGCAGAGTTCCATGGGATGAAGC
>NW_010241058.1:0-1311 GCF_000690775.1 Eurypyga helias
GAGAGGGCATCGGGTTTTCCGCCGCTGGGCTCTCGGCCTCGCACGCTGGGAAAAGGGGAGCTGCCTCCTCGTAGCTTCACGGAGCAGCAGGTCGGGTCTTGCCCTGTCGCTGGGGACAGTCGTGTCCTAGCGGGTGGGATACGATCCTAGTGCTGGAGCTCAGCGGGGGCTGGAAAAGCAAAAGGTGTGAAGTGGGAGAGAGGAAAATGAATCCGGTGTGGGTCAGCAGTGGGGTAAAGCCGCACGGTTCTGCTTCCCGGAGTATTCCTCCCATCTCCACGTGTCGAAACTGCTCCGGGGTTATGTCCGGCATCGCCGAGCAGAGTTTTGGGATGCTCCTCGTTGCTGGGGAAGGGTGTTGATCCGGCTGCTGTGGGGCTGGTGTCGATGCTGGGCCGGTCGGAGAGCTGGGCTGGAGACACGCGGGAGGGGATTTCCACGTTGTCCCGGGGGGAAGAGCAGGGCCTGCGGATTGCACGAGCGTGGGGCGGTGTGTTTGTGCGGTGGGGATCTGCTGGGCCCAGGGGGGAGCGCAGGGAGTTGTCACTGCAAAAATGAGGGGGACACTGTCCCTCAGTGACACATCTCCGGGCAGGAGGAGCTGGCTTCTGAGGGATAACAGGCGGCGGATCTGTTTGCCATGAGCAATTCGCCGCCTTCCCGCTGCAAACAGACCTGAGACCAGGGGTTTGGGCACCAAACCTTGGGATGTGGCGTGCGCTGCCTCGGATGAGCTGGTGCATGCCGTCAACTGGGACAACTGGTTGCAGACTGGAGGCTTCCTAACCTCCGGTTCTCCGGTGTCGTTTCCCGGCACGGCGGGGCAGCTGCGCCCGAGTGGTACCACGAGGTGACTTTGAAGCATCTCCTGTTGGTGTTCGATGTCCATGCTGAGGGAGGGGGTGTTGGAGGACTCCAGGAGAACAGGGGGGTCCTCTGGAGCCCCGTTTAGGCTCTTGCCAGCCCCACAGGACCCTTTCCAAGCGATGGTTTCGCCCCCCGGGGTCTCCCCCTCTGCGGTGGTGCTCAGGGTGTCTCCCCACGCAGGACTCCGAGTTCAGTAATGCCGATCAGATGGACCTGTACGATGACGTGTTAGCAGCCAGCTCACAGCCCCCCGAAAACCGCACCAGCAGCTCGGAGGTGCCCCCGGAAATCCGCCAAGAGCCGTCCCCCAAGCCCAACAGCAAACCTCCTGCCATCCTGTACACGTACAGCGGGCTGCGCAACAAGAGAGCCGCCGTCTACGTGGGCAGCTTCTCCTGGGTGAGTGGGGTGGATGCTTGGCCGTGGAGGCTGGGAGGGCAGGGT
>NW_010241058.1:1370-1614 GCF_000690775.1 Eurypyga helias
GGTGAGTGGAGTGGATGCTTGGCCGTGGAGGCTGGGGGGGCAGGGTCTCCAGACCCACCCGCCCAGGAAGCTGGGGTCCCCTGGGGGTGCGTACGCAAGCGGGGGGTCCTCCAGAGAACCCCCTCGAGGGGCTGCAGGGCTCTTCGGGGGTGCTGTTCCTCCTCCGTCTGCGCTGAGCCGGTGTCCAAGGCTGGGTGACGAGCTGGGCTTGTGATTCTCGGGGAAAAGGGATTCGTAACCCCGA
>NW_010241059.1:0-14676 GCF_000690775.1 Eurypyga helias
ATCCCCCGGGCGGGGGGTCCGCACCCTTCCGACCCGGTGGGCGTGGGGAGCCCCGCGCGAGCGGCAAGGCCTGGGGGCAAGGGGATGGACGCGGAAGGTCCCGCTGGGATGTGGATCCTGGCTCTGGGCAGCAGCTCCCAACGTCGCTCTCCGTTTTCTCCTCATCCTCTCAAACTTCAGGAGCGGGTCCTTTTCCCGCCAGGGAAAATGGGATGCCATCATAACCATTCCAGGATGCTTCGAGTCACTGGTGGGGGGACGCATCCATCAGAACAATCCCAGGAGTGGATTTACCCTCCTTCTTGACGATCCCTACCATTCCATCACGGCCAGGTTTCGGTCCAAACCCATGAGCTCCCACCACCTTCCTGCTGGCTCACCCGTGGCTTTGGAAACGCGCTGTCCCTGCTGAGCGACAGCAAATATTTCGGGGTTTCCTTAGGGATCTGGCTGGGATGTCATCCCTGCCGGAGGTTTGAACATCCTGCATCCCCCACAGCCTGTCTGCCAAGGGCAGCCCTTTCTGCCCCAGCCCTGCACAGGGTTCAGGTGCTGGTGAACAAATAAACACCAGGGCGGGTGGGTTGGAAGGGAAGTTCCCTCCGGCCAAAGCTATTCTGGGATTTTCTGAGGTAGAAACTGAGCCTTAAGGCTCAGCAGAGCGTAGGGTTGATGCTCCGTCACCCATTAGCCCAGCCACGAGTGAGGTAACTAATATTTTTTGGCTTGCCGTCAAAATAAATGGCTGACACGCTACGGGACACAGCAAAGCCCTCTCTTTTCACACGCAATCTGGACGAGAGGCAGCAGGGACAAATTCCCTTGTCCCTAGGAAATGGTAAATTGCCGGAGACATAAGGAGGGGAAGGAGCTGTCAGAGGGATGGGATGCAGAGCATGATTCAATGGCTTCCTCCGTCTCCTCCTCCTCCATTTAACCAAGACGAGCGGAAAGAAAAGGGGAAGGAAAAAAAAAATCCAAACCCAGCAGCAGTAACACATCCACATTTCCCATTCGGGATCCAGTCACAGGTTTTACCAGAAGAGAGCCAGGATGACTCAGGTGAAATCAAAGGGCCGACGCTGGCCTGCAGCCAGCCAGGACCTACTGTGGTTTTATTGCCCCAGGCTCCGAACGGGAACAGCAGCTGCTGCTCCCGAGGATTTGAAGCCCTGGACTCCATCCTCGCTCCTCCCCAGGTACCCACGGAGGTGCAGCTGGGTACCTCACCATCATTTCACAACCCTCCAAGGACGTCCAAACCTTCTGTATAAACTCAACGGGTTCCCTTAATGTAAACTTGAAAAAAAAGTTGATGGAACTCGGCGACAAGAACTACCACTTTCACTTGGATCCAGATGATGCCGACACAGTTCAAAGGGTTGGGTATCATTTCTTAGGAGCTACAAACTGCTGAGACCTAGAAAAAGGGGTTAGTAAAGGGCATCTAAGAATCTTGGCACTCCCTAGTCTTTGCTACATTTATTTTTCTTGGAAAAGAAGAAGATAAGCTCCCTTTGGACTGATGCCGGACTTTATAACAGTCTGAACTCAGCAACTGTGGGAGTTGGTTGCAATTTTTCTCTTTATGGGGGGAGAAGGGCGCTTGCCAGCTTATTTGCTAACGTGTGGAGGTGCAGAAAACCACTTTTTCTGGGTGTGTTTGAGCAAAGATTGCAGACCCGGGAGGCAACGCCGGCAGTTCTGCTAACAGCATTTGCAAACGCAGAATGATTAGGTTTAGGTAATTTAGATACTTGTCAGGATGTGTTACAACACAGCCTCATCCCCGGCCATAGCAAAGTCCTCTCCCGCTGAAAGACCAACCCACACGGGCTGGGCAAGCAGAAGCACTAATACCGGGCTTCTTAAAACTGTCTTATGATCATATTTTATTGATTGTTCCTTATTAATTACACTCATGTACTTTTTTCTTTGATAGTTCTGAATATATCCTCAAAAAGTGAAACACAGGCTATAAAACAGAAGAGCAGCAGAGGGGACCGTGCAAGTTTGTTAAAAGATGCTGAAGTTCCTAGAGGGAACCTGCCCTACTTCTCTTTCCTGCTCTTGCTCAGAGCTCGGGGGTTAGTTTTGCTGTTCAGAGATTGAAGAGAGTCTTGAAAAGCAACAGAACAGGGAACGCAAAAAGCTCTGAGGTGGTAACTTGACTTATCTGCAAGTCTAGAATAAGGTCTAGAGCGGGTGAAAGCGCAGAGCATCCTCTGGAGAGTGCCTGGGAGGGTCCCTGGCAGAGCCAGGGGATGCTGCAGGGTGCTAGTCCATAGTAAAGGCCGTCTCGCACCTTTGAAAGTAGGAAAAATACAAAATAGGGACAGAAGGGAGCGGGTTTGTGTTCAGGCTCCAGCTCCTTGACCCATTTTAGCTGGTTGAACTTGAACGCCGTTTCGGTGAGGTTAAGTGGGACCCGTCAGGGAACGGCTGGAGCACCGCTCCCTGCGTGCCCGAGATGCCCCTCAGGGTTTGGTGAACGGGTTCCCGAAAGAAACCTCTCCACGCCAAGCTAGCTAAGGATGAAGAGACCCTGGGAAGACTTCCCTGGGTCAGATGAAGCCATCTAAAAGGTGTTTCTCAAAGGCAATTTCTGCGCTGACAGCTGCAAAACGGCTGAGATAAATCACGCACAGGAGACACCTATTTTTCCTCCATTGACTGTAAAGTGAGAGCATTTGGGACTGGGCCCAGAGCTTAAAGTTAGAGATGATGAATTCCACCTTCTCAAGCCATCTGCGTTGACCCAGCGTATCGTTAACAGCCCAAGCGGGGAAAGAGCAACGCGCATCGATCCTGCTATTAACATCAAGCCAGAACGTGACCCAAACGTGATCCTTAAATAATAGCTGGGCCCACAGCAGCGATAGACAGCAACGTCGCAGCCTACTGACATCCTTCCCATGCCCTGGAAATACAGGAATTTATCAGCCCCTGGAATCATAGTGCATCAGTTTAGAGAGTGAATCATGAGCGATTTAATTCCGTTACCCAGAATAATAAGCAAAATTGATTACAGGCTCCTAAAATACAAACCTCTTACAAGGGAATTTGTTGCTTTGTAAGGACAGAGGATCCCCAAGGTCCAAGGGGTCTTCTTCAGGTGCGATCTGCATTTTAACTTCCCTGGGGAGGTCTCACGTTTTAGAGGTGAAACTGGAAGCGGCGGCAGCGGTTTTGCCCTGCCCCAGCTTCCCCTTCGTGCCTTCAGACAGCAAGGACACAGGATCTCACACTGAGGTACTCCTCCTGCCTTTGGTCCCCAAAATTTGGAAAACTTCGCAGGGATGGCCCAGGCAGTCTGTGGGAGGTGAATTCATATGTATGTTTTTAAGAAAGTGAAAACAGCCACACAACACAAGTCTCCAAGCTCCCATGGACGCTGTACCCCATTTCCGACAGAAGCCATCCCTAGGTCCCTCCAGCCCACTCCTAAACCAAAGGGCAGCTTTCAATTCAAGCGCCAGGCAGGAGGGAATAGGAGCCGTGTCCCCACATCTCTGCCCTCGGTTGCTTATCACCGTTACTACCCCGAGATCGATAATGTAATATGTAGACTGGACCGTTCCCTGGCAACACATCGCTGGAAACTATTCCTGCAAATTTCCTCTGCCATTCCTGTCCAATTGAGTCCAGCATCAAGTGGCTCTTTTCGCAGCTCGGATAGGTATTCGTGTTTTGCCTGCTTTTAAGTAAATTAATTACTATTGCATTTATACGACAGCACATCAGCCAGGAGGAGAGAGCAGCAGCCAATTATGCTGTTTGCCATCAAAAAATTCTACTGCAGGAGACACCCGACATTCTCACCGCTGCTGTCTTCTCCTTGGACTAGCCAGCCACAACCACCAAAATGAGTCGCTCTGTGACCAACACAGTTACATTCTCTTGGAAAAAAGTTGAGGTTTGTTTTATCGCCTGATGTTTTGTCCCACCACAGGGTCTCTTTTTCCTAGCTCCACCCTAAGCATCCAAGCTGGTTGAGTTTCCCAGAGATTCCCACCCAAAAACCGTTCCGTGTTGGTACTGAATTTCTTTTACTGCCTACAAGGTAATAAACTCCCAAGCTGCTGGGGCTGTGTGCCCCATCGGAGCTGGCAACAACAGCGCTGTGCCGTGAAGGCGACTTACACCTGGCACGTAAAGCAAACCTTCATTCCAGTCTGACGACGTTGCTCGCTCCTGCAGCCGCAAAGGGAGAAGTTATAACCAACAGCTATTAATTTTCCAGTCAGGAAATGCAATTCCAAACAAGCCACGAGAACTTTGCCTTAGGTGGATGGCAAATCGGTGAGGGACACTGTAGAAGCCCTGGAGAACTGACAGCTCCCTAAGCAACGTCAGTAGAGCTAATCCAAGGATAGACCAGCATTACTGTGGAATCTGGAGACACAGGACATCCCCTGTGTATCCAGAGGGGATATCTTTCTTCTCTGATGGAGGTATCTTGATTGGAATTGTATTGTCCCAAAGTATTTGGTGTTACGCTCCAGTAGCAAATGCTTGAGAGACTTGTCGGATGTTGTGCTGCAAATAGACCTTTTACCCAGTGACCCGCTACCTACGCTGACAACAACAGAAGTTACAACTCCTGCTGTGAAAGGCAGCAATCAGCTTTACACCATCCCCTCGGAAAGAGCTGCCGCTCTGCGCTGCGTACCACACGCACTCGGCATCCTCCCCAGAGGCTGCCCGTCGCTGGGGTTTAAAGCTCAGCCAGAGAAAACCCTCCAAATCCAAAATAACATCGACAACGGTTTCACCACAGGCGAAGGGCAGATTTCATTGTCAGGATTTGGCATTACACACCATAAAAATAAAGAGTAAAGTATGCAAAGTATGATTTCAGCGATGCTGGACTGCAGCATCGCTTGCCCGCGGGCGTGGGCTCAGCGGCGAGGAGCTCAGGTAGTAAAGGAAACGCGGGTGCTCCCCCCCAACCCCGACATACCTGCTCTCCTCCACTCAGCTCGTGCCCGATACAGCAACACCACGCTCCGAAGGTGAACCAGGCTTTTTGCATTGGTTTAATCAGCCCAGCAGCATCCCGGCGTCGGCATTTTCTTCCGGAGCAACATCGTACTATGGAGCAAGTGCTGGGAAAGCCAAGAAAAATATTCTTTAGGAGGTGTGCAAATATTTATTTATAGTACAAGTATTCTTTCTCGGAATAAATGTTGAGCTTCCTGGGGATCCCGCACTCCCTCACACTCCAGCACACCGAGGAGATTATTACGAGATGTTTTTATAGGATAAGGGGCTTGAAACACTCTGCCGGCTACAGAACGAGGGAGGTGGGTGTTTGCTTATATCCCTCATGACTCTGCCCATCATTTTGGGACTATTTCTGCCGGCTTTTAGTAGCTGCATCTTTCCGGCAAGGAGCGTCTCAGGTTTAGATACAGAGCAAGATCAGCAGGGGCGACTGAATGAAGTGCC
Organism: Eurypyga helias; assembly: GCF_000690775.1. NCBI lineage: Eukaryota > Metazoa > Chordata > Aves > Eurypygiformes > Eurypygidae > Eurypyga > Eurypyga helias. The sequence continues at coordinate 5,452 of NW_010241059.1, forward strand.
ACGCACAAATGTTCAGCAGACTTCTCTTTTGCAGACACCAGCACCTGCTCTCTGCTTTCACACGCTGCTTTTTCAGCATGACTTTCTTCAAAAAAAACTCCACGAGAATGGGATTTTAGTTATTTTTAAAGTCAAATAATGCAATGAAACAGAAGGGGATGACACACAGGGAGTGAAGAAGAAAAAGGGCTCTGCATTCCTTGGATTTGCAGAGGAACGGCAGTCATTAGGTAGAGGAGTCGGGGTTGGGTTTAGAGGCAGCAAAGGGGCGCACAGGGACAGCAGAGCCCCGGCAGCAGCTCGATAGCTGGAGCCTTTCAAATCCGCTCCCAAGATGGGATGTTTCTGCAGTGCAATCCTCCCTCTCCGGTTTTGAGTACTGTAGGAACAGCCACCATCAGGCAGGTTCCTTACCACAGCTTTCAGGTTGGCTTTTCTGAAATATCTGGGTTTCCAGCAGAAAGATGGCAAATTCAGGACAAACAAGCATTTCTGACAGCTTCAGTGAAATTCTATTAAATTCTTTACAGAGCATCTTTAAAAAAAGACCAACCAAAACCAGCCAGCAGAGATTTAACCGTTTTCCCTTGAAAATCTGTTCCGCGTTTTCTGTCGGGTTTTGGTTTGGCATTTCATTTCCACCCGAACGGAAAGTTAGGCTTGGCCCTGTCCTGCCAGTGCTTTTGCCGGATGAGCGCGCCCCATTCCCAGGTGGCTCAGCGCAGCTCCCTGGAAGGCTCCAGGTGATGGAGGGTGTATTTGTAGCTCTGCTCGGAGCTGTGCAATAGAGCAAAACCCATCTTTGATGGCATAAACCAAACAGCAGCCTAGTGGGAGATGATCCTCCCAGCATAAAAGCAGCCGGGTACTCGCTTCCCCGATCGACAGCCCCTGTTGGCTGTTTATTTTATTGCTGAGGACAGCAGCAACGGTCATCATTAAAAAATCAGGCTGCAATCGCCATCACAGCCACGCAGCTCCGATGGGGTATTTCTAATCTGAGGTTGGAGAGAGTTTTTTTCTAACCCGCCGCGGTGGTAGCGGCGAAGACCACAAACAGGGATGTAGTTTTTTTCTACCCCGCCGCGGTGGTAGCGGCGAGCCCCAGCCTGCGACCCCAAGGCTGCAGACGCTGGGTCTGATGAAACCCACAACCATCATAGTGCAAAAATTAAGCCAGGAGAAAAAGTAAACAGGAACCGGGGACATGCAGGATGGTACCCGACGTCCCCAGGGACTTCCGTGAAACCATCCACTAAATCCAGGAGCCTCCCTTTAAACAGACCTTTGGCATGTTTGTTCAGAAGAGCTACATGATTGCAAACATCCAGCTCTCAGAAAACTCTCATGAAAGTTTACTTTGGATCGCTCCTAGTGATTTTTCGATCAGGATGTTTTTCTTATCAACGCAATTCTGTTTTTCTCCAATGCGCCCAAATGTGGAAATACACTTTACTGCCTAAAAATAAATTCCAATCTCTCGTACAGTGCTTTCCTTCCAAAGAATGTAGAAAAATCACTGCCATATGCCTCCCCGAACTTCCCGCATTATGTCGCTACAGAAAATTAATTACTTATGGCAATTATTACTTGCTGTCTACTCTCAGCATTAAACTAATAAAACATGCTCTAATATGTAAGAACTGTTGAGGAATGGAAGTATTTAAACTGACAGGTCTTCAGGTTTTTCCCTATATATTAATCCCCAGTTGGCATCATGACCCCCGTTCTCTACGTACAGTGAAGAGCTCTTTTCCTCCAAAATGGCATATAACAGTTGCTGAAAGAGTCTAGCAAAACACCTCCTACACTGAGATTTAGAGGCTTTTACAGAAATCTCACTGAATCTTCATCTGTAGATTTCAACTGTATTAAAAATGTATTCTAAACAATCATTTGCCTTTTCAGTAATGATACGAAGAGAAACGAAGAATGAAAAAAAGCAAAAAGTGAAAGGACGTGGAAACCCAAGTAAAAAAACCTACCTTTGAACTCTTGAGCATAACAACCGAGAGTGAAGAGTTAGAAGTATTTTCCCTTTTCTTGAAACAACTTTCAAAATTTTGAGTTTGCTGCAGAGACACTTGTTAGACATACTGCCTTTTCTCCAGAGAGGGGAAATACGACTGCCTTATGACTTGTGGGTAGGAGTCTGTTCACTGTAACTATAAACATGGCAAAGGAGAGGGCCACCTTAAACGAAGAAACATTCACATTTTATTTTGAAAACAAACATGACATAAAATACAGAGATTTTCAAGGTCTGAGTACTTTCTGGACCCGTCTGAGGCACAGATTGGGAATTTGCAGAGTCTGGAAGGCATCATTTTTGCACACCTGGCCTTCCTAATTCAGGTTCTGCCCCTGGTTGTCTCACCCTGCCCTTATCAGGCTGCTGTCTGCCACTGTCCCAGCCACAGGCGTTGAAAACAGCTGACCGTCAGCAACACGTCAAGCTGTCTTCCCCTCGCTCCCACTTCCGCGGGCGTCTTTCTCTTACTGCTGTTTGCGGTGGGAACGGTATAGAAGCCACTACTTCTCCTCTCTAAAACCACAGGACAGGTTTTGTACATTGTTCATCCTCCCCAGAATGAGGGATCTGGATTTAGGATCCGCTGTTAGAAGCATCGAGGCACACAGCTACCCAGTGCAGTGGGAGTGAGGAACTGCGCTTCCAGCTAACAAGTCCATTAGCACCCGTTTTGCAGCTTTATGCTAGTATCTTGCAAAAGGTCTGGAGAGTAGATTCAACATTTCCCTAAAAAACTGACAATAAAATACTTTCTAAAAGACTAGTAGGAACAAGGCACTCTTTTCGCTAGCACGCTTTGAGCGCAGCAGCATGTTTCTCCATCAGAGCCACCTAATGCCTTCAGAACACAGGTGCCGAGAAGGTGCCGTCCAACTTAAATTTGCTCAAATGCAAACGCCGCCAACCTGGCATTTGTAGATTGATCTAAAGTTTTTGGTTTTTTGGATAAATTTGAGTCCTCTGATTTTTGCTCCTGGTTCTGTTTCGCTTCATCTTCATCAGCAGCGGGATGCTTTCGCTTTTTATCTTCTGGTAAATCATTAACAGTTCCTCCTTTGGCTTTCTCCGTCCACACCTTTGAAGAAAGTACATCATGGAACAGAAAAGTATAAATTAGACCAGAAGAGTCACCACTTTGTTGTATACACCTTCTTTCTCTGGTTCTAAAACACTGAAATAATTCCTGTTAAGGACTAACAAGGATCAAGTGAAGAACAATTTCCTCTTGTGTGACAAGATTCTCCTTCAAAACAATAGGGCTGGAGCACTTCTGCCATGGGGACAGGCTGCAAGAACTGGGCTTGTTCAGCCTGGAGAAGAGAAGGCTCTGGGGAGACCATATGGCCGCCTTCCAGTGCCTGAAGGGGCTACAAGGAAGCTGGGGGGGACTTTTTACAAGGGCCTGTAGCAACAGGACAAGGGGTAACGGGTTTAAACTGAAAGTGGGGAGGTTGAGATTAGATATCAGGAAGGAATTCTTCCTGGAGAGGGTGGGGAGGCACTGGGACAGGTTGCCCAGAGAAGCTGTGGATGCCCCATCCCTGGAAGGGTCCAAGGCCAGGCTGGATGAGGCTTGGAGCAACCTGGTCTAGTGGAAGGTGTCCCTGCCCATGGCAGGGGGGTTGGAACTAGATGGTCTTTAAGGTCCTTTCCAACCCAACCCATTCTGTGGTTCTATGAAATTAGGGCTTTTATTTGTCTTTCTGGACACATAAGCAGCACAACAGGCCTTCGAACAAATATAAGAACCGATGAGTTGAGCCTGGTTATATGACTTAACTCCTTCCTTTCTACTTTGTTATTTCATCATTGATTATATTTCTCCCACATGTTGCACTGCAGAAAAGCTGCTTTCTGCTATTAGTTATGAAAATATAAACTGTCTGAGTGATAAAGTGTATGCTGCAGATCACGGCCCAACTCAAACTGAAGTCCAGTGTAATGTAAAGATTAAAAAAATCCCTAACCAAAAATAACCAAGTGATTCAGTGTGGGGCGAGAAAACTCAAAAAGTCACAATTAGAGGATTTATTTACCATTCTTCCTTCTGATGACAGCATTCTAAATCGACTCATGCCTTCTTTTATTACTTCTGCTTCATTCAGATCAGGATTATCTGTCAAAATGTTTGCTCTGTTCTCTTCTAGCCACAGCTGGAATCCTGTCTTGGGTCTAAAACAAGCACACAAAAATTGTCTGTTAGAGGAAAACCATATTCCCCAAAACATTTCTAAACATCACCTAACTGGACTTCTTCGTTCTTGAAAGAAAAGACATACGTAGTCAGCAGGTTGCTTTCTCCTTAAAGAACATGCTGACAAGGCAAGACTAACTCGAGCATTTTTAATAAAAACTGATCTATATTGATATGAACATTTCAGTTTTAGAATGACAAAGCATAATGGTTCTCTTCCTTTTTGATAGGGTCCCATCGGCCCGAAAACAGCATGCACATTAGCATGCTGCAGCTAATCCTTTTCACAATTCCCCTTGCCACTTGTACAACGTTATCGGTAAAGGTTCATGAAAAGAATGCTAGTCCAAATGAATAATAATTACCTTCCTCTTCCTCAGTAAAATGAAGTCTAAATGAAACCTGATTATAATAACGCAAGTTTCATGAGGACAGGGATTGTTAGAAAATACAAGACAGGAGCAGACACATTAGAGTCTCAGCTGGGAAGAGACACGCTCCTTAGGTGATATAAATTTTCAATACTTGTTTTCTTTTTTAAACAACACACTAAAATAAAGCTTTTACACTTTCACATAAAACCCTTCACTTTTAGGCCTCCTTTGGGATTCACTAGAGATTTCTAAGTATTCCCATAGTCGGAACTGGCACAGCACAAAGGTTCATTTATCATTCAAAGGTCATTATCAGAGCGTAAGTAGTATCAAGGCAAAAATCGTTGCTCAGAGCCCCAAAATTACATTTTCCTTTGTCCATTTATTATTCACTTGCACATGTACTTGTCACAGGCCAATGCAAAACTTCTACTTTGAACAACACTGCCAGGCACACCGGGAAAGACTGGACGAACAGAACGCTTTTCTCCGTTCCTTCGCTGGGATGGTAATGTGGCGTTTTGGAAATCCAGCCCACGTGTTTACGCAGGTTGGTTTGGTAATGTGCACAGAATAAGTAGCAGTTTACGAAAGTTCTGAAGCAATTTCACAAATGTGACAACTTGTGAGCTGACGCTTTAATCCTGATGATCTGTTAACTTTGACCAATCCAAAGTCTTCAGAAAGAAAAGTAGTTTTTTGACTCGCTATTCTACCAAAATTGGAATATGGCATTGAGGGTGAGTGCCCACTCACCTTTTGTTTTCAGTGTTGTCCTGTGCAGAGACTCTGACTTCATGGGACTCGTTTCTTCCTTTTTCTTCCCCTAGTTTTTCACTAGAGTTAGGTGTACGAGGCTGGAAGAAGGAGGCTGCTGAGGTCTAGAGAAATTGAGGTTAAAACAGAATCACAGCATGGTTTGGGTTGGAGAGGACCTTAAAGCCCACCCAGTCCCACTTTCTGCCATGGGCAGGGACACCTTCCACTAGACCAGGTTGCTCCAAGCCTCATCCAGCCTGGCCTTGGACACTTCCAGGGATGGGGCATCCACAGCTTTTCTGGGCGACCTGTCCCAGTGCCTTCTCACCCTCTCCAGGAAGAATTTCTTCCTGATATCTAATCTAAACCTCCCCACTTTCAATCACACCCCACTCTCAAACAACACGTACCACATAGCCTAACAAAACCCAAGCCTTTCCTAAAGGTGTAACAGGCACCTGCATTAATGTAGCACCAAATGCATCCAATTTCAGCACAGACATTTAGTTAATACTATTTAAAATAAAAAGATTCAGTGCAGAATGCAATTTCTACAACTGAAATTGTTTACTGGTTTATGTGCTTTTATAGTTTCTGCAGCATGCTTAAATGAAATTTGCCATCTAAGGTGCTTTACTCAATCAACAGGATTTCATACTTGATAAAACCTGGTAACATTCAATTTACTGTTCTTTGCTCACTGAAATAACATAAAAAAAGACTAGAAACATCACCTGCTTGGACTTGGGTTTGGGAATCAGAGGCTTTATAACTGGAGGGTTCTGCTTGTTTGCAGCTCGACTGCTGGACAAAGAAGTTTTCTTTGAGTATTTGGTCATAGTGTCTAGAACATTTGCTGAGGGGACCAGCGAGTCCTTTTTGCTAGATGACACCTAGTAAAACAAACCAATATAGATTTTATTTATTTTCTGTCATATTCCCCTCCTCTGTCCCCTCAAGACAGCGGTCACAGTTATACTGAAACTTCAGATATAATAATCTGTTATGATTTTCAGACCACCACAAGCAAACCAGCTGCAAAATTCTTACCTTAAAGGGATTCACCCTTCCTTGGCTGCTTGATGTAATTAAAACTATTTAATAGGAAAGAAAGAAAAGCATGTAAAAATGCGTGCATGTGTACACACACACACACACAAATATATCTAAATCTATGCAGCAGTGTGCATATTTGAGATGAGTAGATGAAACAGCATTAGTCTCATTTCCAAAGAGTAAGGATAACACGCCTTTCCTGTGTTTCAGCCTCTGTTCATTGAAAACTGAAGAGGAGAACTAAATCAAAGGCAGCAACAACTCCACAGCAAAGAAAAAGTTCCCACCAGGCTTGAAAGTGGTTGGATAAAGAGAAAGACACTTCAATAACCCCCCGAAGGTTATAATATATGTGCTCAGCTACCATTAGTCATCACAAATGCCAGACAGGACCCACAGCTTAAAACACAAATCCACAGGAACACGCAGTACTTCCTCCCCTCCCAAATCCGTTTCCACTCCCATTATTCTTGCTAGAGGGTTGGCAGGAGGGAAGCAGCAAGAAGCAGCAAGAGATGGTGTTCTGCCCCTGCCTGCTCAGACTCACAGTTCTACGGCAAGGTTACTAACTCTGCCTATAAGTGCAAGCAATAAACGTGCCTGTGATTAGTAAAACAAACCAAGTGGTCAGTGTTCTCATTCTTCTCGTGTCCCAGAGAATGCCTGCATGACACAGCCAGGCAGACAACTGATTCAGCATAGTGCTATGGAACATCATTAGCTAACGAAGACATTATAGGGAACCTCTTAACAATGTGAGAGCAATCACCAGCTCAAGTTACCACCTGACAATGCTATTATCCCCTAAATTTTAGTAGTAGTGGGAGAAGGGAACATAGGAACAGGAGCAGGTATTGTGAAGCATGACAGAGTTCTGAGCCTGGAATAAGTGGAGATTTACTCACCAGACTTTGTAGTAGTCACCTCTGCTGAAGCAACAGCTTTGGAGAAAGGATTTGGCCCTTCAGAACAAAGAAAGAGGTACATATTTAAGTGCAATAAAATGTAATAGCATAATTTGTTAAAAAACACAAAACCCCAGAGAGATAAGCAAGTTAAAGCAATCTATAGTTTAAAGCATGATTCCCATTTTCAAGTTGTACAAAGACTTCTACAATACCGTTATCTTTACCTAGATTTGAAGAATTGTATATTTATTCTCTAAACTTGAAACTTATTCCTTAAAGAGTGCCCAGTAAACTACACGTGTACCAATTCAATTCCTGCAAGATTGGAGCTGAAATCAAAGTAACCGATTCACAAGGTGACCCAGTCCATCAGCAACAGTATGGGACAACAGAAAAACTCCCCAAAGATCCCTCAGTTACTAAGTTACTAATGCACGAGCAACCTGCTACAGAGCAACCTGTTACTCACTACAGCAGGGGCTGGAATACACGCCTCCTCACTCAGGTAGGCACTACTAATGATTTCCCACAGGGGATTTCACATACTAGGAAACTCAGAGGCAGGAGTTACTGCATGTCATCCCATCATCCCTCCTAGTTTTTCACATGTCAACACCCAAATAAGACAGATCAGAAACTACCAGACCTGTTCTAACCAGGTAGCAGAAATCCTAGTCCCTAATACATCTGCAAAGTTTCAAAAGTCAGGGAAACAAATAGGATTACTTTCTATTTACATGGATGGCTTCTAAATCAAACCTCCTGCTCCTCACTTGTCATGCCCCTGGGTCAGGTGGCGTTGCCTGTCTTCCCTAAATTTTATGTCAAAACACCAAAACAATAGACAGAAAACCCTGTTGTTTGCACCGTCCTATAGACTGCCAAGTTATCCAAACTACAAATTATAAGGAACTCTGGAGAATTCCCAGATGAAGTCTGTGAAAGACACGTCTAGGTAGCTTCCAGCCTATTCAGGAAATATTTTTTTCTTACTCTGTTTATGCACTTCTGGGGTTTCTTCTACTTCCTCACAGGCATCAGTTTCCTCAGCGTCTTCCACTTCTTGCTCCCGCCGAACATTTCTGACCGTCGGCCGACTCCACTCCGTGGCAGAGTTGCTGTAGCTGAAAGGAAGGAATTCTCATCAGAAAGGAAGTGCTCACCACGTTCAGAAGGAAAACGGGAACAAAGGAAGGCTAAACTTACTTATTTTAGGAAACAAGAACAATAACAATTGGCATGTATTTGCATTACACCTCCAATTAAACTGGGATGATTACTAAAAATATAGATTCATTAACCAGTTCACCCCAAAACCCCAGGTGCAGTCGCTTGAAGTGGTAACTCATGGAGTTTTAAGACAGACCACACACAGCTATGAAACTGCCAGATATTCCCTCAGTTAAAAGCCTTCCAGTGGCTCCGCACGCAAGAGCGAGCACCCAGAGACAGCAACCTCCTGTCACCTTCTTCGGAGTGCACGACAACGGCACCGTCGTTGCCAGAACGCTTTGCTGCAAACTCAAATGCAAAGACAAAATCTCTTCCGTAATCTCCGTTTAAACACATATACCTCCAGTGGCAGGTTAACAGCAGATGACTTTTCTACAGACGTGAGCAAACACCTAGGTGGTAACATGGATATTTTCAGTCTGAAGCTTAGGTAACAAGTTTTGATGTTTGACTGTTCTCTAAATTCCCAGTAGTAGTATGTATATTTCTAAACTCCTAATCTTTGCTGACTATTAAAATCCGTGTATACATAAACAAAAGGTTCATTTCTTTCAACCAGAATGTCAATATTAGATGAATCTGGCAGTAAGAATAATACAGTGTTTGGGATGAATTTTAACCCTCAGAGTGGCTGAAGTCACAGACAAGGAATCACAGCATGGTTTGGGT
>NW_010241060.1:0-5393 GCF_000690775.1 Eurypyga helias
TTTCCTCCCCGCTATGAGTTGGGGGTCTGAATCTCATCCCTGTGATTGTGCCCAAGGCCAGTCCTGGTCCACCTGAATCCCCCTTGGCTCCCTGTGAGCTCTCCTGGACTCCTCCATTCCAGATGGAAAAGCCTCTGATGCCTGCCTGCCATGCTGAATTTAACCAGGATCCCGCAGCCCCTGTCACCTCTCTTTTCTTCTTCTTCTTTTTTTTTTTTTGCCTAAAGCTACCCCCCTTCATCTTCTTCCTATCCCCATTCTGCAGGGCTGGGCTCCCTTCCCCAGCAGCAGCTGGCTGTGGGGGCTGTGTTGCTAGCCTGGTTACCAGCTTCTGCAGACCCCCAGGGAGTGGGGTGGAGAAAGGGAAGGCTTTGCCTTTCTCATAGCTGGTTGCTATGCTTCAGGCTACTGAATTTCCCAGGGCTGCTTTAGCAGAATCCATGGCACGTGCTTTCCCATTGGGGTCTGCCTCCAGTGCTACCCCAGCCCTTCCGAGCCAGGCACTTGGTTCCCCTCAGCCAGGAAGAGCTGTGCTGGCTCGGCAGGTCATGGAGGGTAAGCTGGATTCTCTCTACCTTTGTGTGCATCAGCAGAGCTGCTAATTAGGCCCAATCTGGCTCATTCAGGCAAAGCTGTGCTGCCAGGAAGACAGCACAGATGTCCCTGTGACGGGGACTGACCTGGCAGGGTGCTGTGCAAGGCTTTTCTCTGGCTGCCTAAACCCACCCAGACCTGTGCTACTCCTCTCCTCCCTGTCCCTAATGGGTGCTCTCAGCCCTACCTTTAGACTGACATTCGTGTGACCTTGTGGAGACCTGTCTGGGCCGAAATGTACTCACTACTCACCCCTAATTTGGCCACATCCATGTCTTGTGCTGGGAAAGGTAGCAGCTCTGGCTTAAACTGAGATGGAATTGTACCCTTAGAGCTCCTACAGGGATGCTGGGGGAAGCCCTGACTCTATCAGTGTTTTGCAGAGAGGAAAATCAAGGCAGGGGGAGATGTAGCAGCATGACACAATCCAGCAAGAAAGGGCTGCAGCATCGCAGGGTAACCCCCGAGACATAGGTGTTGGCTGCCTCCACCCTGATCTGGGTGTGTTTGCCCAGTGAGCCCCTACTCCCAGCTGTGGGGGTTTATAGTCTCATCTCCAGAGATTAGCAACCTGCCAGCAGTGGTGGAGGTTTCCCACCTCACAGATTCTCTCAGAGGACGCTCTCAGGGTCCTTCCAGCCTCAAATCCCAGCCTTTTAAAATGCTTCCAGCTGCAGCGAGGCCATGTCCTTCCCCTCCTCCCTTGTGCTTCATTGATTAAGAGTGCTAGGCCTCATTGGGGGATTTAGGAAGAGCTAATTGCAGACTGGTAATTGAAGACAGCTTGGAGTCTCTGGAAATGTCAAGGAATGAGAGACGAGCTTAGATGCTCCCATGCATTTAAATATGCATTGTTGGCTCAGACAGAGACTTACTGAGGGGAGAGCTGTCTGGTTTTCCCTCCCCCAGAGGACCTTGTACAACTGCTGGGGGGAGTTGGGCAGGGAGACCACTAACCTTCCCTTGCTTGGGAGCCTCCTGCTCCCCACAAGGCAAAGCAGAGGGGGTGCTGAGCGTGGGAATCCTCAGACAGGACTAGGAGCTTGACATTTACCCCTCTCAAACTGTGTGCTTTAACCTGCCAGACCCCTGTGCTGCTGCATGATGTCATGGGAGTCTGGGATCAGGAGCCAGCTATGGGGCAGCAGTAGGGGGATGGATAGAGCTTGTCCCCAGACTTGTGATCCATGCAGGCATCCAGTGCTCCCTGAGGAGATGCGAGAGGCCGAGACCCTCTCAGGAGGGGCTGGAATGCCCCCTTGCTGCCAGCTGCAAGGCCCAGCAGTGTCTGGGGTTGCAGGGATGGGGATTCACAGCGGGTCTGGGGCTCGGAGGTAGAGCAGCAGGGCCAGGTCAGGGATCCATCACCACAGGGCCTTGGTGAAACATTTCCAGCTTTTTCCTAGTTTGAAATTCCTGCAGCAGCAACACGTTTCTCTGCCTGCCTCACAGTGGATGCCACATATGCCCCCTCTCTCCACCTCACATTGCAGCAGGGGAGGTGGGCACAAGCTGCATGGTGCAGCCTGCAGTGGGTTCACCCCCTCCTGCCCCAGGGAGGTCTCTTCTCAGGCCATAACATCCTTCTCCTGCTCCCCAAGGATGTGTGGGGCTGCTGGAGGCATCCTGGGTGGCAGTGGATCCCCAGGATGCATAGTCACCCATGGAAGGAGGAGGTTTTGTCCAGAGCTCATGGAGTAACGGCTCTGTGGGACTCCCCTTGCCCTGCTGCTCCATCTTCAGAGCAAACCCCATGTACTGGATGTGCTGGCTGTGGCACTGGGACATGGAGGAGGGATGGGCATCCGGAGCAGCCAGCCTGGCAAGCCATGCCTCCTCCTGCCGGACAAACAGCGGGGAGGCTGCGTTCGTGCTATTAAGGGTTGGCAGCATCCCCCAGAGTGACTCGGAGCTGCTCTGCGGGGAGGAAACTGCTCCGGATGATGCAGACCTGGTGCCCACGTGGCTGGCGAAGGACCTGCCTTAGGCCAGCTTTCTGTGCGAGCCTTTCTGTTTGGATGATGGATAACATGTTCCTCGAGGCAGATGGAAGTCGGAGGTCTCTCTTCTGCTTCTGTGGAAGTTACTTGGACACTGGATCCATCGCAGCTTTGGTCTGCTGCTGCTCTGCTGAACTGGGGATGACTCGTGGGTGCAGGTTTCCGGTCCCCTCCCTCTCCACAGCACTTTGGTCACAGCTGCTGGTGGGGTGGCTGGGGTGGGGGGAAGACGTTTACAGAGTGATCCAGGGAGATGGCAGCAAATGACAGAGCATGAGGGATCCTAGACCAAATCGGCTGATGAGATATTTGTACCCAGGGAGGGGCAGAACAACTACCTCAAGGTCTCAGCTGATGGGGGATGCATCCAGTTTGGGGTGGGAATCTGCAAAAGGCTTTGAGCTCTGCTTGTGCTGAAGGTAGCCCCGTGGCAGGCATGAGATGGAGGGGAGGTGGGACAGCAGACAGTTTGGTCCCTGCTGCCATCAAAGCTCAGCCTGTGGCATTGGCTGGTGGTTACAGGACTGAGGAGCATAGACTGGGAATAGCTCTGCACCAAGGAGCTGGGGCAGGTGGAGAAGGGGAACCAGACGCCTTGGAGTCCTGCTGTGGTGGGTAATCCCTCTCTCACAGAGCCCAGTGGAGTGGAAGGCCAGGGCTGCCGAGGCTGGGCATTGCCTCCAGCCCACAGATTGCTGAGCACAGTGGTTACCCTGTGCTGTGTCCCCTGCTTGTCTCACCGCCCTGTGCCACTCCTGAGGGCCAAGATACTTGGGGGACAGCCGGGCAGCACCAAACTGTGGCCTGGAACAGTCATGGGGAGCCTGCCCCAGGGAGTGAGTGCCCCCTGGGCTGGACCGGGTGCCGCTCCCTCATCAGAAGTCCTGCATTAGAGCATAATCTGGCATTAGCGCATTAATCCAGTCCTTCCCGCTGCCCAGCCCCTGCCCTCGGCAGAGTCCGGCCCAAGGTCTCCGCGCGCAGCTGGGCAGGAGCAGCACCAGGACGTTGCCTCCTGCAGCTCTTGACCGGACGCAGAGAGCAGGGGCAGGGTTTGGGGTTCCATCCAAAGCATCCCTGTGTCTGGGGAGGGCAGCTAGCAGAGAAGAAACCCAAAGTGCACAAGCGCGTCCAGGACCTGGGGAAAGAGAAGTCCAGGCCCGGGGCGGGGGGATTACGGTGGCAGTACAGCCCCAGCCCTGAGCATGCTGGCAAGGGAGAAAGCATCATCTTTTGGAAGCACCACGGCTGGCGCCTTGGAGGGGCTTCATGAGGGGTTTTGGAGCCCGACTGCCTGCACCTGCGGGCTCCGGCTGAGCCACACCAAGTCATGAAGCGCTTTGCAGGGAGCCAGGCCAGTGAAGGTGGTGTCTGGAGAGAGGATGTGAGTCAGCATCTTGGGGGGAGTGTGTGTGTGTGGGTAGGAAAGGGAGCCAGCACAGCCGGGATGCGGGGAGGAGGAAATTGGTGGGAACTGGGAGAGCTGGAGAGGGATCAGGCGTGGGCAGGGAAGCAGCCTGCATCCCCCCAGGCAGATGTGACCTGGCTGTGCCACGAAGGCTCTTCCCAGCATGAGCAATGAAGCATGCGGTGATGTGGCTCTGCTAAAATAGGAGAGGGGCTACTCCGTTCCCCCCTCTGATCCCTTACTGTGGGGCTGGGAGGATCTGGGGGAGTTGGGGAGGTCCCCTCACAATCCTGGTGAAGGGCTGAGGCCGGGGCAGGGCTGAAGCCTGCCCTCTTGCCTGCTAAGCAAAGCCAGAGGCAAAGATACGTGTGGTTTTTTTCAAGTAGGAAAAAAACCCCTTCTGCTGTTAATCACAAGGCGGCAGAAGAAGCTGCCAGGCCACGTGCTCTGCTCCCTCGCTCTTCCCAGTACAGGTTGAGGCCCTTCGGGACCGCATTCCCTCACCTCACCCTGAGCAGGGCACTCCAGGATTCCCTACAGGTAAGTCCGGAGCCCATGGATGCACTGGATCTGTGCGCCCTGCTGCCAGCCACCTGGAAGAGGCTCCCCACCCAGCTGGAGCACCCTGCTGCCAGGGACGGTGCTCCCCCATCAGCCCCCCAGGCTGGGCACCCCCAGTCCAGGCCAGGGACCGCCGGGAGCTGTGCTGGCTCGTCCTGCTTGCCCATTGGCAGGATTTTGCTGCAGTCTGAGCTGGTGACTGAAGAGAGCAGGGCTGCTGGCAGGCTGGGTCAGACAGGGCTCTGGGGAGGGGGGAGGCCAGGTTGGGTGGGAGGCGGTGCTTTGTGTTCCCCCTCCTCCGGTAAGGCACAGCATGGGGCTGGGGGGGCTGCTCCTGCTGGGGCCTGCGGATGGGAGCATCCCGAATTGCCATGGTGACATTGGCTGCATCCTCAGGCAGGGGAGAGCGTCGCTGGTACAGTCCTGCGTGGGGATCCCCCACCTTCCCTCCTGGCTGCTGTCCCGGGGGAGTGCAGGGCTGGTTCCCGGGTTTTGGGGTGGCACTCTGGGGGGGCAGAGCAGGGGGACCGTGCCAGGTGAGCTCATCGAAGAGCGAAGCAAGCCCTCAGCTGCAGCCTGTTGCACTGGGGGGGTGTGGTGATCCTCCCTCTCCCAAAAAGGCAACTCCCCCTTTTCCCCAGTGTGTCTGGCCTCTGATCCACCTGGGTTGCTAGGCTGGGAACGAGGAGGGAACTGGGCTCACCTGGGTTTCCCTGGTGCAGGCACTGGCAGAGGGCCGGGAGCGGGATGATGGAGGGAGGAGCTACTAGTGACCCACATCCCTGTCCTGCCCTGCGTCATGCAGTCTAAGTCCCGAAGCGGGCTTCCCT
>NW_010241060.1:5488-7957 GCF_000690775.1 Eurypyga helias
AGCCTGAGGGCTGGTTACACAGGGTAACTACTCCTTTGCCCCCACTTCATCTCCTGGTGTCCTTGAGGACCAGACAGTGCAATGCTCAGGGACCCTGGAAGGAGGGACCCCACCCCGGGAGGGACCCCCTCAGTCCCTGCAGCTCCTTTCTCATATATGGGTTCCCACTGGCAGCATCAGCCCCTGCCCTGTATCCTGAGCCCTTCCCAGAGGAGACACTGACATGAGATCCCCCCATCCTTAAGCTGATTAGGGAAGCGAGGACACGTCCCAGCAGGTGCCACCAAGGCCATGAGAGTGACCAGACCCTGGAGGGACACAGAGGGGGGAGCAGCACGGAGATCTGGGGGATGCAGAGAGAGGGGCTGCGGGCTGACCACCCTCTCTATGGGCTGGATGAGGGCACGGCACCCCCCTACACAGCTGGTCTGATCCCGCCGTAAGCCTGGCCCCCAGTCCTGGCACCCTGGAGCTCTGATAGGGGTGGGATGGGGTGCATGGCCTCGGGGTAGGTGGCAGGCAGAGGGCTGCCCCTGAGCCCACACCAGCCCACACGAGCACCAGTTGGTCTGTGGGCATGTCCCTGAAGCCAGGCAAGCAGTGATTCCCTGCTCAATGTCGCATGTGAGCCTGGCCCCATGGCTCGGGACCGCCTCACTCCTGGTGCTGTGCAGCCCAGCAGGGTCACCTGTTGCAGGATCAGGCCATGCTGGCCCCAGTGCATTGCACCAAGCTGGTTGCACAGGGCTTTTGGGTCAGAAGAGATCTAGCTCCTGGCATCCCAAATTCCCTCGGATGATGGCAGGGTGGCAGATGTCCCTCCAGGCCAACTGCATCTCCTCTTTGCCTCCAGCTGCCACATCCCCTTGCTGGACTGGGAACAGGGCATGTGGCTTCCCTGGAGAGGTGTGTCAGGAAGACCAGAGGTTTCCAGCTCTGCCTCCTCTCATCCTGGGAGCTGTAAGAGCCAGAGGTGATGCCTGGAGAAAAGGTGATGCAGCAGGGTGGCTGCACCCACCCCAGCCCTGCAGGTGCTCTGGCTTGGATGGGAGAGGCTTGCTGGATGGTTCCCTGCTCACCAGCACCCTGCAGACACGAGAGGACACAGGTCACAGCACCTCTCTGTTTTATTGAAGACCAATCCCTCCCCCCAGCCAGCACAGAGCCCAGCATGCCCAGCTCTTCTGCACCCGCTGGGCCAAAGTCCTGCTTCGGAGGATGGGGGCACCTCCTGGGAACCAGGGGGAGAGACCCAGGTGTTTGGGGCTCCTAGCCTTGCTGTCATCCTTTCTCCTGCTCCACGTCCCACCCAGCCTTGTCCTTGGGGATGTCCCCCCCCATGGAAGGTGTCCAAACAAGCCCTGCATGCGAGGGGCTGCAGCCACAGTAAAACTGGAGCATTAAACTTAGAAGTGACCAGCAGGACACGGGCTCATGTGCAGGGTGTCAGGGACCATCCCACTCTGGCATGGGGAGAGGGCAGAGTTGCAGGGGCCTGGCTCTGCTGCCTCTGGGCTCTGGCCTTGCCCTGAGGGCTAGCAGTGTCACCTCCCCAACTGCCTGTGGCACCTCCAACCCCAGACCCCATCCCTGGGCAGACTTTAACCAGTGAAGGGCATCTGTTCTCCAAGGCTTCTCCTGAGGTCTGGAGGAAGCCACCATCAACAGGTGGTGTAGGAAGAATGGAGGAAAGGAAGGCTTTGGAGACAAAGGTGAGGGACCAAGGAAGAGCAAGGAGGGTCCCCTTTCCCTGCCCAGTGGGGCCCTCACTCCTGGACATAGCTGCCCTGGGGCCCCAGCTTCTGGCTCCTCTCTGCAGGGAGAGGGGAGGGCAGGCACAGGCTGGGAACACAGCTAAGGATGTTCGTGGGGTGGGCAGCATGTTGCAAAGGAAAGGGGGGGACAGGGTACCTGCCAGGAGGAGAGCCCATGGTTTTCTTTCCATTCATACCCTGCTTTAGTTATCCACATCTGTTCCCAGGATCACGGATCCCTCCTCACCCTAAATTAGATGGCTTCTCTCCTCCAGCCACCCACATCAGGGAACCGACCCAGCTACTCTGCAAGCACCCCTCACCCCTCACACCACGCTCCGAATCTAAAAGGGGGCAACTGAGAGCAGGGCACGATCCCACCCCCCCCACACCCCTCCTTGCCAAGAACCCCAGCTCCACAGCCCCATGCTGTGGGGATGGGGTGGTCCGGCTGGCGCGGCCGAGCCTCTAGTGGTAATGGTTGTTCATGTTGTTGAGGTGGGAGGCTGCCATGGCGCTGAAGGGGGCAGAGGGCTGGAGCCCGTGCCCGGGGTAGAGGGATGGGCTGGAGCCAGGCCAGTAGGAGAAGCCGGCTGGTGTCACCCCCGAGGTCATGAGGTTGAGTTTGGAGATGCCCGAGAAGGGCAGTGGGGCCAGGTTGCCCTGAAATTTGTAGAGGGTGTGATCGGGGGCGGCCGGCTGGCACACCTGCGCC
>NW_010241060.1:7976-8219 GCF_000690775.1 Eurypyga helias
CTGCCACCCCTGCGCCAGCCCGTGGAAGTCGAACTTGTAGGCGTAGCGCTTGCCGTGGACCTTGGTCATGATGTTCTTGTCGTAGTAGTAGCGCAGCGCCCGGCTCAGCTTGTCGTAGTTCATGTTGGGTTTGCTTTTCCGCTCGCCCCAGCGCCGTGCCACCTCGTCGGGGTCGATCAGCTTGAACTCCCCGTTCGTGCCTTCCCAGGCGATGCAGTTCAGGTTGGCTCGGTCCGAGAGTAG
>NW_010241060.1:8248-9992 GCF_000690775.1 Eurypyga helias
CCTGCAAGGCCGGGCCCCAGAGAGGTTAAAGCTCCCTCTCAGGGTGCAAGGAAAGGGGCAGGATGTGCCCCGGTCTCCTTGACCCCCTGCTACATTGCACCCTCCTGGACCCAGGTTTCACCTACGCCTCATTCCTTCTTCCTTGCTTTAGAGACACGGAAGATGGTAACGAGGTTGTCTCCTTTGCAGCACCCCTACCCCATCCTGCCCACCAAGCCAGAGGAAGAGAGGATGCTCCTGCGTCTCGGGACAGGGGTAGGAGCTCAGAGGTCAATGCAGGCTGCAGTGGGTCTGGATCCAGGGTCCCCACATCCCCCCCACCCTCATTCACACCCCACTGAAGATGAATACCTGATCATTTGCTTTGGTGTGAGGATCTGGCCTGGCTCTTCCATTTGCAGCCCCAAGAAAGAGGTATCTTGGCAGTACCCTGATCTATCCCAGCACCAATATTCCTCACTGCCACATCTACTTGAAACTGGGCTGGTGTCACAGCACAGTCCCTGCTCATCTCTAGGAGCACTGTGACCTGCAAGGGTGGCTCCATGGTAAGCTGAAGTCGGGGTGCAACACTGCTCTGACCTGCACTCCTGGCAGGGGCAGGCAGGTATAGGGGAATGAGACACCAGGACAGGACCTGCTGTGGCTTTGAATCAGGCAGCCGTGTTCCGTATTTCCAGAGGAAAAGTGTTGCCTCTGAGCCATGGCTATTGCACCTGCAGCCTGCACCCTTGGTGGGTGCCCCAAATGCCCCTCTGCCAGGCTGTGTGCACACAGGAACTGGGGAAAAACTAGACATGCCCATGGTGAGGCACAAGGACAGGCTCTGCTGAGTCTGGCCAGAGGCTATGAGAGGAGAGGGTCCCTGGACCTTAGGGCGATGAGCCTCTAGGACCCAGCCACCCTGCAGAGCAGCACTGCACTTACCTAGACCCTCCCTACCACCACACTCCCTACCAAGGAGCACCCCCTGTACATCCCTGCTCCCAGCCCTTGGAGCACAGGCTCTCCCCATAGGAGAAATTGTCTTTGCATTTCATCCTCCTCCCAGTGCTTTTGTGCCACTATTTTGTCGAAAGGTGCTGGGATCCCATGTGGAGGTTTAGCACCCGCCGCCCTGCAGCAGGCAGTCCCCCCACTCAGCCACCCTTCCCACAAAGAACCACCTTGTCCTGCTTGCTTTGCACCCACTTCTTTTACCTGGTGGCCCCCAGTTCTTGCTCTAGAAGCAGCAGGGAACAGCCATTCCCCATCCAACCCTTGCCATTCCACCAAACCTTGCCCAGACATCCCGATCCAGGCAGAGAAGCCCGAGTCTTTCCAAGGTACTGTATTTCCAGACCCCGCCATCCTGGGAGAGAGGGTGGGATCTCTCCTCTCTAGCGTACATCCACAGCCCTCGCCTCTTCCCCATCCCTGCAGCCCCTATCCTGGGCTCCTGCTTTCTCCCACCCATGGGGTTCCCTGCCCCATGCAAGGAGGGCAGGGGGTGTTGGGGGGTGCAGTTGGGTGGGGTGGCCAGGTTCAATCCTGCATGCCGCAGGGTGCTGTGCTGCAGTGCCCAGCAGCTCCCTGAGGAAACCTCCAGGAATCCAAAAAGGTCCTTCTCAGCACTAGGCAGGGGAGGGCTGGGGCAGAGTCCGCAGTGTAGAGGCAAAAGGACCCCCCACCGGTCCCAGCTTTGCCCCCCGCACCCCTAAATTCCTCTTTTCCTGCTCAGAGCACCCCACCCCCGGCTCCTTGC
>NW_010241061.1:0-46877 GCF_000690775.1 Eurypyga helias
GGATGGGAAGCATGGCTGCCAGAAGAGGCCACAAACCCCTTGGACTGTGGGGTGCCCATGCAGCCACCCCGGTGCAGGGCCACACTGCCCCACGCCACAGCTGGCCTGGCCCCCCTTCCCAATCCCGTCCCCTTCTGGGAGCTTAGCAGATACTGCCCTTCCTATTAAGCACATGACATTCTGCTTCTTCCTAATTAAGGGGTTTTATACTTATTATAGAAATTAAGTCTACTTGAAATAAAGTAGCAATTTTCTGTTATAAAACAATGACTTTCTGAAAGACATAAGAGGACTAATGCACCCGGCAACGGCTAACGACTGCATGCCAAATGGCCCTTTGCTTTTAGTGCACACCCGTCCACAGCCGGCATATCAGAGTCTGCTGAAGACCGTGCCAGGCGGTAAGGGTACCTCTAGAACAGGGGCTGCTGGGGATCCAGCCCCTTCTACCCACAGTCTGCCCTGAGGGCATGCAAGCTGACCAAAGTCACAGTGACCCTCACTTAGGTGAGCCATTAAAGATTAATTCAATGTACCCATTACACCCATCACTATTACACTGATCGGTTCAACCTGTGTACAACCCTGACAATCAGCTGTTTCCTGCCCCAAGAAAGCTTCAGGGAGCTTTAAGGTTGTAAACGTATATGAAAAAGATTGAATTTTTTCCCCCCCCATGCGACATTACATGTCCTAAAAATGTTTTAATACAGCTATCATAGCTCCTTCTTCACCCCACACATGACTCCCACCATTTCCTGGAGTGTTTCAAGGGTCACCCTACCTTTCCACACCTCAACTATCAGTGCCCAAGCTGCGGGACAGGCCTGCCTGGCTGAAGTGGCTGGTCACCTACAAGCAGCCCCAGAGAATGACATGCGGGTACAAATTCAGTATTTGCCACTCTCAGAGCAATCCCCAAGCAGAAATTTGTTTTCATGAAACATTAGTCATTTGAGATAACAACAAATGGTTACAAATCCCGTATTCACATAAATTACCAGCTCTGAATAGCTGACCCACTTTATATATAATCTTGGCACAAAATCTTGACTATGAAATTTGAGGCAGATTGATTTCACTTTGGTCAACTTGGAAAGAGAGAAATGAAAAACATGTTAATACAGGGCTCAGAATGAGGGCTTCTTTCTACTTTTCCCCCAGCTGTCTTCTTCTTGCAGTGATATAGGGACTAAAACCTTCTGCAAGCATCCTGTTTAGATTATCTGTAGTTTGGTTTCCCATGGAAGTAAATTCTGGTGACAGACACAGCTTGAATCTGTCTTCGAGTACTGTACTATGAGCGTGTTGAGTGCCACTCTCCCTGCTACCACACTCCAAACCCAGTATTACAGGGCTCTACTGTGAGACCATTTGCACTGTGCAGGTACATAAGGGCAGCACACAAGTTTCTGAAGCCTGCATGAAGGAGAAAGGCAACCACTCCATGCTAGGACATACACATCTTATAGCTAAACCCCCAAAGTGTTTCTAATCTGAATTAACCTACCACATCCCTGGGACCACAAGTCCTTGCTGCTTAACAAGCCTTGGTGGCTGTTGTGCAGTTGTATGAGCTGTCCTGCATTTTCTAGGAGCCACACTAAACCAAGTTATTGCTGACTTCTTGTGGAATCTGAAACTGGAGCCATTAAGTCTTGGCAGTAACCCCTGTTTAAAAATATGAGGTTTTTAAATGAAAGTGCAGGCTACTGTGAATTTTAAGTTATATTCTAGGGATGTTACAGGTGAATCAGAACAGTAGATCTACATCACAAGTTGGCCAGAAATTCAACTGAGCACTGGAGCATGATCTAAGTCAGCACTAGCTTGTACTAACAAGTAGGAGTCGGTGTTCTGGAGGCCAAACTCTAGTCCATCACCCAATCCTTTTCTAGATGGATACAAGACCCATCACTGTGTCCTACTCTCTGATCTCCAGCTTCAAAGAAACATACTGTGGAGCCACAGGCTGTCAGCAAACCTAGCCTTCACCCTTGTGCTGAGGATTAAATTAAAAATCTAATGCAAACTTTTAATCAGTCCCAGCACTCACGCTGTATGTAGAAAAAAATTTATTTCTAATAACACAGAAAAAGAGGACTGAGAGCAAAGCCATTGATTCACTGTAGCAGAACAGCACGCCTGTTTTACTAGTGTGTAATTTTTGGTTGATAAAGATTTGAGGTGAGGGAATACAAGCAGACAACTCCCAGGTAACCAGAAGAGTGAACTGCACACAAGAGACAGGTCTAATATTCAGAATACCTGCGGACATTAACAATGTAATCCTGTCACTAATCGCAGCTCATAATGAACCGTGGCAATGGGGTTCTTGGGAATTGGATGGACTCACATAGCTTGTTATTTTAAATAAATACCATAATCGGTATGAAATCCCAGCAACTAAAACATGAAAAACAGTATGAACTACCAGTCTTTTATGGGACGGAAAGAATTATCCATAGCTATCCAAAGGCTAGTTTGGCTTTCATATGCTTGAATATAAACCATGAGTCACTTTACATCATCTTGCCTCCAACTCTTTGCAAAACATAGAGGTTTTGTCAGTGGTGTTTAAGCTAACTGCAGGTATTCTAGGTTTAGTTTGTGTGGGATGGAAAGAAATACTAGCCTTCTGCTTAAAAGGAGAGAAAATGTAGATTTATTTTGATACAAGGAGAACAAGGCGAGGAAGAGTACATAAGCAGCTGCATTATGAAACTCTTAATATCAAATACTAGAGGGGAGAACTACGGAGATTTCTCACAACGGCAGACAGAACCAGCCCCAACCCTGCAAGGACAATACAGTTGATCTCACCTGTAATGCCCCTGGAACAGGCTCTGCAGGAGCCACGCCTACGCACAGGCAGGCCGATACCCTAAAGCTAAACTCTGCGTACGAACCCAAAGTATTTCAAGATGTGCACAAAGGCTCCTGCCATACAGCCCTGCCCCTACTGCTTGCCTTGAGTTTGTACCTGATGCCCCAAGGGAGACGTTGGGACCAGTGGGAAGCCCGGGTCCCGCCACTCACCCCTCTGACAGGTCACCACGGTTCTCTGTTTCGTTTTCCCCACTTAGAAAATTAGAATAACGATTACTCCTTTGAACATTTTCAGCCCTCTCGATGGAGGTTGCTACAATTACAGCATTACTATTGTGGGACATTAGATAAGCCTCGCTGCTCTGTGGCGGACTGTCCAGGTGAGTAATTTGTCCATTTTACAGACAAAGCGAGATACTGAGATGTTAATACGGTAAATTGGCATGAGAATGGAAAAAAATAGATGATTCATTTTCGGTTTCCTCCCTTAGCAGCTACCAAATACTCAGGGGAGTACAGAGGGCCCATACTAACAGCTGCCTTACATTTTAAGTGGGTTCAGTCGTTTTAAAGAAGTTTATAATACTTCTCCGTTAAACACCATGTGCATTTTCAACTTCTAAATTAGACACCAACTCCAGTGCTTCGTAGCGACCTGCCAACAGCTGGCAGCTAGCTGGCTGCTGCTGCTGCCAAAGAGGATTAACACCGAATAATGTTGACTGGAGGTAGAAGACTTAATTCTTTTCCTAAACCTGGAGTAATGTTGTCTACAAAAAACGGATGCGATGGTGTAAAAGGCTTGCAGTTGGAGAGCATCGGGGCTCAGAGGAATCTTTGGTGTATTTTTTTCGAGGACATATGTATTTGGAAACTAATGGAAATGTTAAATTGGCTATAAAGATTTCCAATGGAAAAGTAACATTACTTCCAATAATCTTAGCTGCTGTGAAAAAATGTAATTAGGACACATTTGAATTTGTTTAATAGTTACCCAAAAAGGTTATTTGTAATCTGTAAAGTACTACACCCTAAGTGTTACGGGTAGCATGTGGTTTTGTTAGCAGCAAAACAGGCAAAATATAGTGCAAGCTGAAATTGCTTCTCTCACCCTCTAACAAAAGCTCTCCTAACCCCTTATACTAGAATAGTTGCAGCAGATAAAGGGCTCTAAGGGGTTTATTTGGATTTTGTTAATTCTTTTTGTTTGTTTTTACAGAACAGGAGACATTTCCCAGTCTACAGTGTATCATTGCTCTTTAGGAAAATGCACAAAAGGACATTCACAATTAGAGGTGTAATTAGAAATGTTACCACAAAGCCCAACCCAAAAGCTCGCAGTAAGTGCTGCACAGAGTCCCCCTGAGCCCCTGTTTGTAAGCGTCTCCGTTTGACAGAAGAGCTGTGCCAGGAGCAGGGATGGGGTTGGGATGACAAGATCAGAGGCAGGAGCTGATGGGGTCAGCATCTCCAGCCATCTGGACCACCCTTCCCCCAGCATCTTTCTAGGGCTTTTTAAGGAAAACACTGCTTTCTGAGTTTACTGAGATTTCAAGGAAAGGCTCCTTGAACAGTCCCAAAATAAGAACTTGTCTCCAGCATACCCTGGCCAGCTGGGCACTCCCTGCCGAAGTGCTTCTCTGACCATCATCCTTCCCTAGCGCAGGATGAGGCACCGGTAGCAATGCTGACAGTATGCATACTGGGGCTGTATGTATGGCTACCAGGTTACAAATTCAGGCTGTTTGCCAGACACACGACTGGGGAGGAGCTGCCATGCAGGTTGAGACTGCAGTGAAACGGACCTGCAGTTTCGCCCTTGTTGCCCTTTCTGCTGAGAAGGCAGTGGTCCTCTGGCAGCTCAGTTTTTGGGACAAACCAGAACCGGCTGAGCATCAGTCGGACCTGAAGAGGCAGACTGACTTGCTTGTCAACCAGCAAATGAGCTGGTGGTACTTCACAGTGACCCTTCCCTCCTGATAAGCTACACCTAAATACATCCTTTCTTCAGTTTCTGCTCACTGGTCAGTGGTGGGCTCAGGGATGTGATGAATTACATGGCAGAGCCAGGCAGAGTACCTGATGCCAGGATCTCATCAAGGATGTACTGACCCCAGCACCCTGAGCACCTACCACAAGGACAGAGTGTGGGATGTGAAACCTTGTCTTCCCCACCCCAAATACTCTCAGTATCAGGAAATTAATAAAAATGAATACAATAAAGGAATACACAAAGGACTACAAATATCCCCTTTGTTGTATCTGATTTGGTCCTGGAGTGTTTCCCAGCTTCAGTCTAGCCACTCGATAATCTGAAGTGGGGAATGCTACATAAATTACTCATTATTCCCAGCAGATGAGCTGACAAAATCTGCGGAAACTAGTTCATGATCACTTCACCTCTCTGCTCACTCTTTGCTGTTACTTACTTCCCACTCTATTAAGGTCTGGTGTTAAACACTTTTGTCTCAAGACGCTAAGAGAAAGAAAGAAGGAAAGAAAGAAATAAAGAAACCTTCCATCAGCATCCTGGAACTTTACTTTGGAACAAAAATCCAGAAGGACACACCAAAAGCCAAAGCAATTGTTCTTTCTCCGTGAGCTCATCATTACACACCACAGCTGTTAAATAGCCTTCGCAGCCTCATTGCCTGCCTGGGGTTACCGCAAGTACAGACGCAGGTATCCAGCCCAAAGGACTGCAGGAAAACACAGATTAAATGCCCCTCTTGCCGGAGATGATCCCTGAGAAGAGTGAAGGCAGCTCTGGAGCAGGGTTTGCATACTTCTGGAGTTGCAGCTGCCTGCTTGTATTTCTTTTCAAAGCAAATCACTAATGTCCAATTATTGCATAAATACGGAGCACCACTGCTTCGCTGCAGCTGCATTATCTGCTCGGCAAACCCAGGAGCCCCAGCCTCCGGGCCAATCAACTTGACAAGACAGCTAAAGTAACACCTCACTTTTGTTTCTCTAAGTTCATCGTTAATCTTCAGTGTTTTGAATTAGTCACTAGAACCTACATTTCTGTCTGACCCTCATCCCTAAGGTTTCCTGTTTGTTGTTGCTTACTTGCTACAGGCAACACAAGTGGCAGAGCGCTATTGCTCTCGAAAAGGATGTTTTTACATATGGCTCTGCCCCAAACACCTGGAAATACTTGTAACCCTGGAAAGGCAAGCCCAAATACTGGGTGGCCCTGGAAAGCCAAATGTCATTTCAAGTTTGCAAATGCTTCCTGTCATCACTTTTGGGCCAAGACCAAAGCCCCGGCATGAGCCATCCCTGGGGTTAGGAGAGACAAGTTCGAACCCAGGATGAAATCTGGCACCTCAAGTCCCTCTTGAATTATCCTGTTGTTTCCAGCATGCCACTGGCTGGCACATCTCTGACAAGCTGCGCTGGCTCTCCGTGCTGCACAACACCAGGCAACACCTTCAACTTTTCCACAGTTTCAGCACAGACAATATTGCCCGTGTCCCAGGCCCTGCAGCAATGGGCACCACAGCAGCCCCCTGCAGCCAGGAGACAGCCAACATCCCAGGGCTCAACAAGGAGCCTGGCGGTTGGGGGATCAAGCCGTACTACATCCCTCAGGGCAGCAACACTAACAAGAGGACATCTGACCCAGGAGGGAGCCCTACATCTCCCTGCACAACTGTTACAAATCCACGGAGTGATGGCTGGAGCTGCACTGCTCTCTCTCTCAGTACAGAAGCTGCAGCCAAATGTACACACTCCACCTCGAGCTGGCTGAGCGGGTGCGTGACAGCTCCAGACTATGCAGGATCAAAGAAAAATAGGGTTGGAAAGGCCCCACGGAGGTCATTTACTCCAGCCCCTCATCCCTAAGGCAGGATCAATTTTCCCCTCATCATTCTTGGCAGACCAAAAAAATAGAGAAGAATAAAGAAACCAAAATTCAGGGAATTGGGGCAGGCCAAGTTTAACTATGAAAGGGTAGTCTGACCAGGAATAAGGCTGAAGGTGCTTATTCTAGAAAAGCATGCCACAAAAACTGTGACTGGAACTTGACTTTAATTCTTTTTTAAAATAAACAAACAAATCTGGAAGCTTTAAAATCCAGGATATGGGTCAAGAACTATTTCATAATCTTTCGTCACCTACATAGTCAACCAATGTGGAAACGCATCGTATCACATCCTAATAAGCAGTATGCAAATATTTTTGTAATGTAGTGCTAATGACACTAAATATTATTAATGTAATTTGGCACACTATTGTAAAAATAATATTTAACAATGTATTAACTGTAGATGTAGCAAATGATGTATTTAGCTAATTGTATGCAATTAAATTAGAATTAAAAAGGGGATGTTTCATAATCTTCCTTGTTTTTCACTAAAAATCTAAGCAGGAAATTCAGTAAATGAAAGCTGCTGGAAAATCACGTGAAGCACCAAGTGCTGGAAGATTAATATAGCAGAAGGCATCATGTGTTGTTCATCTAACTTTATTAAAAACCACACCAAGTTTAAATCTTTGGACATTTCATACTGAACTGAACTTCACCTTTTTTTTTTTTTTTTTTTTGATTCCTCACCCTAACTATTATATCCCCCCAGCTTAGATCTGTTGCATCACTGTACCTGGAAATCCAGAAAAACATCCAAAAATCATGTGTGTGATGAAATGCCTGTGTTTGGACTGTACTTCATCTTGAATAACTTCTCCCGATTTCAATAACTGATAATACACGTGGGCAAAAACACAAGTGTTACGAAGTGCAGCCCGGTTTCTGTCAGATTGTTCTTTGCTGCACCGCTGGTGGTTAACAGCTTGTGTGAATATTAAACGCCTGGATGTGCTCGTGCTTTTGGAGAAGAGGGCTGGGAACTCACCCTGTGACTGATCCTTTTGGCAGTTAGTTATTTCAAGGATTTCTCTGCCGGCATCGCTCCAACTCTGTACACGCAACTGCTCTTGCAGTACTGGTAACTCAGTAACAAGGATTTGTGCATACAAATTTGGCCACTAAGGATACAAATGGACAATTTATAGGCATATCAAAAAAAAGACAAAGGCAGCTGCTTGTGCAGCACCATGTCTTCATTTTCCCCGTCGTTCTGGGCAACGCACAGACCCCTCTGAATGCAGGGACATATGACTGACCCTACTTACAGAGGTCAAGCTTTGCATTCACCTTCTCTCTCTCACAAGGGCAGCCCTGCCCCGGCTCCTGCTGCAGTTGAAGTGGTATCAGTGCTGACTACAAAGGAAGCTCGACCAACCCTACACACCATGCGTTTTAGATCACGTAGTTTCCGCATAAAGCCTTGGCAACGCGTCAGGACTTTTTCCCCTGATGACTCTAGCTGCTGTTTCTACTATTTCATGTAGGCAGCCATACCAGCTGAAAGCTTTGGTAATGCATTTTGACTTTTGCATGGATACTGCACTTTCTATCTACGGAGATGGAAAGATCTGCAGAGATCCACAGCCTTTCCCAAAAAAACAAGTTTGCTAGCGTTTGGTCACCCATTGCCTGCATCCAGGGATTCCTTCTCAGGTCTAAGGAGCAGCGGAAGTTTATGGCAAACGAGTTGATGGTCTGCTCCCAAATCCTTATTTCCAGCCCAAACTCACTACCGACTTTTTCTATGCCTGTGCTTGCTGCCTACCAGAGGAATGGGGCGTGATGGGCACAGCAGAACCCGGCAGAGGAGTCATCTCGCTATCCCTGCCTCCATCTGTGTCTGACGAGGTTGGGGGCTCAGGCATGTGCGACCCCACTGTGCCAGGAAATTAATAAGCACCGGGACCCTCTTTCTGTCAGACTTTGTCCCACACTGCAGGGAAAGCTTGAGGATCCCTCACTTTTTAATTTATTGTCTGTAAAACCTTAATTCAGACACCAGGGACCTGCACCTGCCCCTAGATGCTCGTAGGTGGACTCAGTTTTCATTTCTAGCCTAATGGGCATATCAGAGAAACAAAGTTAAAGAACAGATTTCCTATTTAAACAGAGAAACATTGCTTTCATACGCTGTTGTGGTTATCAACCAGGACCTGCTGAAGATGGAGGGAAGCTCCCGTTTGCCTCGCATGTGCTCGCTGGCGGTCCCAGCTTTTGGCACCTCTTGCCACCCCCCACCTCACCGGCACATTCTTCAACATCTTTCCACCCAAGGGTGGCAACTCAATGAAGCACTGCCACAATTTAAATAGTTATTTGCATTTCATTAACAATGACAACATTTATTTTAATACAGTTAAATCAGAGTAGCATTTAATTTAATTTTAACAAGATAGTTATTAAGCTAACCAAATATCAATTGATTGCTAAAGAAACCACATTGTGAAACAAATAAGTTGAGAAATAAATCTTGTTGCCAGGCCATTAATGTAAAATCACATAAATAATAAATGTCTAATTAGGTTCTCTCTAATGAAGAGCTCCAACTGTTCATTGACATTCTCCAGGAGGGCTGGTGCCTTCTGAGGTTGGGTATTAGGAAGAGGGGCCTCATCCAAGTGCTTAGAAGGCTGCCAGGTTGGGCAGCTGGGTCTAAAGACCTCAGCCTCCCCACGTGACGCCTACCTGGGACAGCCTTGTTCTGCACCTCTCCAGGCGCTGGGTGCTCCGAGACCCAACGCACCTCGCTCAGGCATGGGTGGGATGCCAGAAGTCAGGGAGGCAGGGATACACCATGTGGGGTCTGCTCCTGTCAACACCATGGGGGTGTGGGGATCATTCCCCCCAACAATTGCCACAACTTAACCCTTTCTTTCTCAGCACCAGCAGTTTACCATGCTTTCCTGCCAATTACCCTGTGTCTGGAGTACCAAACACGGCCAGCTACAGCAAACAAACATTTCCTTTTCTGGTATTGCTAAAGACTCGTCATTTTCATCCATTTGTATGTGTGGATATAATTTTCAAGGGGTTTGTTTGTTTGCTTATTTAAACACAGATCTCTTAGAGGGAGTTATTTTCATAGCTTTTCTGACCATCTGCTCTGTCCAGCTGCATAAAACAGACCAAAAAAATTTCACCCAGGCAACTCTGAATCGAGCCTGCAAATTCTGCTTAAAGGGTGTTATATTACATGCAGGCTTGATTTAAAGCCTTCAAGTGAAGGAAGATGCACTGAATCCCTACACAAGTCACTCTGATGGTTAACTATGCCCACTGTGAAAAATGTTCACCTTTTTCTGAGCCTGAATTTGTCCAGCTTTAATGTTTATTCACTGACTCTTCTTATGCCTTCTTCTCCCATGTTAAAAAAAAATGACCAGCAGCCAGAAATAAATTATTTGGTCCTGAAACTGCCAGAGGAATAAGGTACAAACAAATTGAGAGCATACCCAAGAGGTTTGCCTGGGTAGAAACCACTGCCACAGCTGGCCCTTTCCTTGCCAGCCCCTCAGCCTCTCCCTGCTGGGGGCTGAAGCAGAGCCTGCCATAGGAGAAGGCAAGGGCCCTTCTCCTCTCCACCAGCGTGATTTTTGGAAGTGGACACACTGCAATTTCAAGGAAACAGGGTCAGAAATTCAGTTTACTAAGATGTAAATGATCACCTCCCCAGGTAGAAAGTTCCCTTTTTTTTTTTTTTTTTAATAAGAATAATCCACACTTCATATACACACCTCACCCTTGAAAATAAACCCTCACACCGCCCATGCCCTCAAATAACCCAAGGAAAACTGTGCTCCCCCCTGAATTTTCCATAGAGGCATATAACCCCCTTGCAACTGGATTGCTGGAGGAGAGGGAGGTGTTCTCTGTTCTGGTTTGGTTTATGGACAACTGACATGCTATGCATATTAAAATTTGGCAAGTGCCCGGCGAGAAGCTGCTGTCTCGCTAGAGCTGGGCAAGCTCCCTGAGGTCTCCTCTGCCTGAGCTGTGTCACCAAAGCACTGCCACCTCCCATGGATGGGCACTGGCAGCAGTGGATGAGAGACAGGGAGGGATGTCGGGAAGCTCGGACCCAGGCACGCTCAGCCCCTTGCTCCCTCCAACCCCCGTAAGAGCTTTTCCGGGTGAACCGTGATCCAAAGTAAACCCCAATGGATTAGTCATGCCCGTTAGCTAACCTGGACCAGCATAATTAAACTTTTGCAGTGAATGTGGCTGTAGTTCACATCAGTCACGAAGGCTCATACAGCTGAAAGCACGCTTCCACCAAGCAAAACAACCTGTCCGGAGGGTCAGACTAATACAGGCTAATTTTGCATGCTTGTGCTGTACCACGCTGAGGCAATGCAGTCACCACAGCCTACGGCAGTAGTGTCCTGTCTCTGCACGACCCTGCCTCGTGGCGTCCTTCCTCTCTCCACCCCGCTTGCTCCCACCCAGGGAGTAGACCTCGAGCGGCAGCTGAACAATGCATCGCACACATCCCTAATCACAGTAAAAGCAGCAACCTGGATTTGTCAGTATTATGTTACACAGATCAGAAACTGTGATTTCTAAGAGGGAAGCAGGTGTTTTGGAATATGATCTATTTTTCCATAAGGATGTGATAAATACTTTTCAGCTAATTATTTTGTGCCAAGCCATAAGCAAATCATCTCCGAAGAGGACTTGTCAGCTTGGAAAACACTCAGGACTTTAAGCTAAATTTTAGGATGGACAGCGATCACAGGGCAGGGCGGGTGGTGGCAGCAAGGGATCCAACCTGTCTCAGATGAATCCCTACACCAGGGCTACAGCTTCACCTGCGGCCAATGTGTGGTAAACCACACTTACTTTTTTTTTCTTGCATTTTTCCATCACTGTTTTCTAAACAAAGCACCTTAAACACATCTGGGAAGAAAACTAAGGAAATAAACAGAAAACCTGATGGACCTTGTGCAATATAAATGAAATGGCTGTTGAAGACCGGCTGAAATAGTCAGGGGATGCATGCAAGCACAAAGACTACTGCAGGCTGAGGACAAAAGGTGGTCAGCCATGGAATCAAAGAACCCACGTTGATCCCTTCACAACCAGAAGATGCTGCTTTGCTTAGGCCATGGGTGTCTGTCACCCCTGGAATTACCATCACTCAATGGGTTAAAGTGGTCACGCTGAAAGGAGAGAGAGAGCCTGCAGTGCAAATACTGTTAGCATATCCGTCACTCGCAAAAGAGTAAATTATTAACTCCTCCTAATTAGGTGCCACTCCCATCCCACCTCTCGGTGTTAAACGGGCCACCGCAGGAGGTTTAACAATACAATCTCCTCGCCACATGACTAAGCAGGACTGTACCAACACCACCCAGCCACCCGCTCTTTTGGTCACGGCTGATGAAAAACTCACTTTCCTTGTTTACTGTCTTGTGATAAACCTTCAACGGAAACATTTTTCCTGTAACTGACAGCTTTTTGAGAAAACACCAGGAAACCCCTCCCCAGGCCTTTGTGACAGCCCTGGAGACCCCTGTCAACGCCTGCCAGCACAGGAGTACCTGCGAGGGCTCACGCCGACCCTCACACTTACGGGTACAGGGAGCCACCACCAGCACAGCAGAGCCGTTTTCCTTCTTGCAAGGAAAGCAGAAATAAGAAGCCTGAGTTGATGGTGACAGGACTCTTTGTGTAATCCCCTCCTATCTCATCTGCTCCTTCTCGCTCACATGTGCTTCTCTGCCATCTGACTACTTTTTTATCAGCTGGGAGCAATGTGCAAGGCAGGGTTTCAGGGAAAGCACTAGGGCCTGCTGCCTGCTCCCTCCCATCTCCAGTGCATGCCCACCTCTTCTTGCAGCCCCCATGGCAGGGGCAGGCAAGGTCCTGCTCAAAGCAGAGCAGGAGGTGTGAGGGGAGACCCAGGCACAGCCCCTCGGCAGGCAACGCACCCTGGTATACGCTGGGAGGCAGGTCCGTGCATTTAGGAGCAATCGTTGCTCCCTTAGCTGCGTTAAATGGCACCGATAACCACTTTACACTTTAATAACTGATGACGTATAGCGCAAGAAACTCTGTAAGCTGAAGGTGCTGCACTATGGCTTAGCAATTGTCTTCTTTCCCGAGGTGTCCCTTTACAGGGCTTACTAAAACCTGCTTGGCACAGCATTTCGATTTCCAGGTACAAACAGTTTGGAAAAAAAAAGTGGGAAAGCAAAGCTAAGCGCAGCAAGTGTGAAACAACGTTATTGTGTGCTCAAAAGATGTTAAATGAATTAATTTGATTCATTCTTAAATTTAACTGGCAAGATTTAATGGTTCACATTGAAAGCATGAATAACTATTTTGTTCCGTGAATGACTATAGTTTAGTGACTCTTGATGTCAGTGTATTTTGCCCAGGGTAAAACTTGCTATATGAATTATTCACTGCTGAGCGGATGGAATGAATGGGGCCATGCTCACAGACAGGATGCCAACTGTGGTTATTTGACATGACGGGGCACACTTGATGCTGACAAAGGACAATAGTTAATTTACAGTGTGGTACTGGGGCTCAGTCATTCTCCTTAAGATCTTTATAGAAAGCATGGCACTTTTTGTCATGTACTCCACATTAAGATGGATTCCGTGTGCCAAAAAACACTGAAGCATAGCTCACTTTTAAAAATGTTCACTAGTTTAGAGGCAAAAAAAAAAAATCTACCTTCCTGTCTCGTTTGGCTGAAACATTGCTCCAAAGAAAATGTGTTTAAGAGTAACTTAAAATCAAACGGAGGAATGTATCTATAGATCATTTGAGCATCTTGTCATAGATGCAGTAGTTGATAGCTGCTAGGACCTCTCCTTGATAGGAAAGGATCTGGCGGCCTCTCACAGAACGGGGTCTCGGACTGGAAATAAAAGCGCTTTCACCTAAGCTTTTATTTCCAAAGCTGAGAGAGACGAGACTGGGCAAAGTTTCTGCACTACAATATTAACAATGAGCAATCGGAGTAGGACATTTTCCCAGCCTTCTTAAAAAGCTGTCGCTTTAATGCAAGCCATTTGTAATCTGGAAAGACAGGATGCAATTCAGCTTGATCTGACAAATGGGCCACAAAAGTTTACTTACGCATAATAATGATACATTCATCTTTACTTTACACTTCCCCACTGCATGCCTATTGCAAACATCTGTGTTGCTGAAACGACTGGCATTACAACTCATTTATATGGTTTAAAAATAGTGATAGATGAAAGCTGGGAGGGGGAGGGGTGTGAGGCACTTTTTACTCCCAAATTTCAAATACTTAGTTTTCATCTTCGAGCATTTTTCTGTGAATGGGCTGAGTCAGTGCCCTGGTGCGTGCAGAAGGAACATCATGGGTGACTTCCCAGTCATCAACACAGCACAAACCTTGCGTGCGTCAGTACTGCACTGATAATACACCTAATACTTAGGAAGAAGGCTGGAGTAAAGGTGACTAAAAGGTGGCTTTGATTTTCCCTCCGTGTCACACAAGCCCTACCATCCAGCTGCAGGAGAGGCCACTGCTTCGTGGGCCAGCAGCTCCCTTCAGACAGCAGTGACCTGGCCATGCACAGTTCACCAGTAAAGCAGCTCAATTCTTAATAGCATCCCCAAATTCCACCCTTCTCGCCTTAGGCAAAAATGGTACACGTGCTCTCAAACTAGGGTGTGCTGGAGACCTCTGAAATGAGCCTGCCTGAATTTGCCTGGTTCGCATCCCTCCTGATGCCAGATGATTTGGCATAAATCCTGCCTAAAATGCAGTTTGCATGGTTAACAGTGAAATGGGATCATTCTCCTCAGTTCCCAGATCTGCCAGGTATTACATGCATTTTCTTTCTGGCCAGATGGCACTTCTGCTTTGTAGCTGCACATGAAGCATTGAATTTCTGTGCTCACATTTGGCAAGCATATAACATATCCCTGGGGATCCTGGATGCGCGTTACTATACTAAAAAAAGGTTCCCAAGTAGTCTTAAGAGGCTTCCTCTCCTCAGACATCCAGGTCTTATTATTTGACTGCCTTTATTTATGCCATGACATTGTGTACGCTTCATAGCCATGTGGAACACCTCAGTGACCCTCTAGCCAGGCTGATGGACAACTGGGTGTGAGCGTTTGAGGCCTTTGCCGTCAAACACTTCGTATCTAAGCTCTTTAAACAGGTTCATGGCTGGCTTGGTTGGTTGTTTTGGTGTATCTCAGTATTTACAGTGAAATTAGCTGGTCTGTGTATTCAGGCCAAGCTAGTAGAAGACGAGAAATCAATTTTGAACATTATGTTTGATATCTCTCTTTCTAACAGCACTCATGTGCTACTCTGACACAACACTGACAGTAACATACACTGAAGACGTTGAGACCACAAGCTAAGCAATGTAAAAAAAAGTCTCCAGTAGCTTGCAAATGCTTCCCACTCACACAGTTCTCTCTCAAAAACACCGGTGAAACCTTTCACATGAACCCTTCTGCAAGGCGTTTCATTCCATCACATCTTTTCTTTATTGTTGCTAAGGATTTAGCACCAAACCAGGGTCCAACTCTGCCTAGAGAAGCAACGCCTCGAGTCTCACGATGCCGTGCTGCTCATCGCAGAGGCCCCCTGCCAGCTAACAGGCCCACTTTGTACCTGCCCCATGTAGCCCCACTCTGCTGTTTCTCTACTAGCTCCACCTGAATCACCGAGAAACTTGGATAAACTTGGCTGAGTGAATTTCAACTCCCAAGATCTTCCAAACTGAGTTTGTATTTTAACATGTGGGCATTCTGGAGCTGAAAAAGTGCAGCTGGTCACGGCACTTAAGCAACGACACAATTGGCGGGTGCACAAGGAGAATTGACTCCTCTTCAGCCCTTTCAGAAAGAAGAGCCAGTGCTGCTATGAAGCCCTACAATTGAGAAGCTATTAACTTGAGGTATGTTTTCCAACCCCTGCTATGTTATTTTCAGGGCTGACTGCTGCAGACTGAAGAATACTTCCTAATTTTTTTTTGCTCTTTCTTTACGTTCTGAATGTTTATTTTGCATAGACATTTGTCCAATTTCAGATAATTTCACATCTGGAATGTCTACGTAAGTCAGTGTGTAGGACTATCACAAGGCAAAAATAAACATTGTTGAAGGAATGGCTCCTTAATACCGAGGACTTTTCATGGAGAAGATTTGTGCCTCGGTGTATGCATGCTATTGACAAAGATTTACTGCAAGCAGCAGATCTGGATTTGTTTGTTTGTTACAATTTCTATCAGGTGTACAATCTGTCATGCACAGAAAATCCCTTTCATTAGGAAAAATGAGAGCTACAGAGCTCTTCACTGCTTTCTTTGTTGTCCCTGTGATTCCAGGTGCATTACCAATGAATAATATCCTATAATAAAATACAAAGATTGCAGTAATTGGACATGTTAAATATTGGTGATGCAGTGGGCCTCTGAATTGCCAAGCAGTAATTCAACAGCACCCTCTTGAAGCAGAAGCATGCTGAACTATGCCATTCCCTGCTGCTTCCAACCCTTACTGACATTGATAACTGTCTTCCTACAAAGCACAGTTGGATGAAATGTAAAGAAAAAGTAGAAGAGTGCACCTTGCTGTCCGTGCACACTCAAGTGCCAATCAGCTGAAGTCTACCTGGGAACAGAAAAGACACAGCTATTATCTTACTTCACAGTCCATACTGCCATTGCTGGGATGGGACTTTTTTTGAAAACACACAGGGAAAGTGCATCCTGTTATTTAACCTGTTTGGGTTTTTTTTTCCACTGCTTTATGTAGGGATACTGCCCTTTTCATACATGGCTTCATTAGGTCTGTGCAGGTAGAGAATCAAACCAGAATGGTTTTTTTAGAGGTTTGCTGAATGAATGGGCAGACCAAGCTCAGAGCTGGGTAACACCTGCCTCACTCATAGCACGATGCATCTGGAGGTAGCAGCACCAGCCGCGTACCCCTCCGGCATAGCTACAGCGAGTCACTCGTTCCAGCAATGGCTGGCGTCTCCCTGACTGTGGCTCACAGCTTATCCATTCCTTGGAAATCCAAGTCCAGCTACAATCACTGCAATAGTACCAGACTCCAATGTGGGGATCAGGCGAGATCTTTTGAAGTTTCCAATGTACTAGGAAGTTCCTCTAAGTAATAAAGGACTGAGTAGCTGACGTACTGTTCTACTCAATGCAAAACTCACAGAATGATTGAATTAAAAACAATACACTGAGAATTCCTCCTCTCTGATCCCAACGTGACATTCCCCTGTTAATCGTACGATTGCTCACATGCCTAAGGGAAAGATTCTGAGCTAAGCAGGAGTCACATACCTGGATTTGGGCAGTGTTTGCTTCCCATGCAATTCACAGCATCCCCTCCTTGCTGCCATGTCAGGTGTCAGCAAAGCATTCAGAGACATGCCTCTGCACATCCTTATCCTGGCACTGGGGTGTCTGTTTGGTCTGGACAAATGAGCCCTAGAGCCAGGGTTGCAATTCTGTGTGTCCTGGACCTGCTTCTGGTCACTGTGAAAGTAACCATCCTGCTCAGCTGCTTTACAAGAGGGCAGAGGGACTTGTGGAAGTGCCGAAGCGAAGGTCCTGGGGCTGAAGCCCTGTGTATGCACATACGCACACACACAAATATGTCTATTCCTGTCACTCAGATTTGTTGATCCACTTTCTAAGAGATAAGAGGATGGGAGAGTGGACTTTCTTCTGAGAAACGTCTTGATTTTCCTCACTTGTCCCCAAGTGCCACAGGCCCCTTGAATAGCCATCTCCCCCCTCCTGCCTCTGGCCTTTCTCCTGTGCATCTGCCTGGAGCATGAATGCCAAAACAAACATGTGAGCTACAGAGGCGTTTCTCAAACTATTACACAGCCTATTTTAACAGATGACTTATGTTTGTGCGGTAATGTATGTGGGAAACAGAGATACGCTTCACACTTTTAGGAAGCTTAGAAAATTGTGATACTTCTAGGAATGCACTCCTGTTTGTAAACAACATAGGCTTAAGTATGTTGAAGAATCTCTATTACCACCTTGTGCCCGGATTTCAATTCATTTTCTATACTAAGTACCATTTAAATGGCTAACTGAAAAAAAAATTTCCATTACGTTCATGAATATGGATAGTCCCTGGTTTCTGTTGTACAGGATTTTGTTTACATAGGCAATGGAAAGTTTGTTGTGGTTCACACGCACAAAAAACATTTCAGCTGTAAACACCAGTTGGTGAAGTTGCGCATCACTCATTCAGTATAGTCTTTGGGTGCAATGGTTATGTTTAAGCACCCACAATCTCTCTCAGGTGCATTTAACAGCCAGATTTCCATTATTTTTTATTTAACAGGAGGTAAGCGATGAGCTGTAGGAGGGACGTTTGCAAGTGTGAAAGCAAATGAAACTGTGGGGGAGGAAGAAGGAGGGAGGATGACGAGTGCCTTACTGAAGATCTCAGCAAAATATTGTTACTAGATAGGATTTCTCCCAGCAAAATGATTCAAATAGAAGGGACACATCAGGGAGGACA
This sequence comes from Eurypyga helias, assembly GCF_000690775.1. Lineage (NCBI taxonomy): Eukaryota > Metazoa > Chordata > Aves > Eurypygiformes > Eurypygidae > Eurypyga > Eurypyga helias. The sequence goes on from NW_010241061.1 coordinate 18,218, forward strand.
TGGGCAGAGCTGTGGTCTGCAAGAGTGGAGCTCAGAGATGTTGTGGGATTGGGCTGTTCAGATGCAACAGGCTCTTCTAAAGATCATGGTCTATTTTTCAACAGACACCCACACGTCAAAATACTGCCTACATTTGGTGAATTCTAATAATCTAGTTCTTGTCACTAGTAACTACTGGAGTGGTTAAATAAGCGCTATTTATTTCTGTAGAAGTCCTTCTCCACTCGCCACTATGAGAGCAAAATTCAAGGTCTGCAACTACAGATGGATGACACTAAACTCTGCTGCACCTTATATCCATAGGCAGAGATTGACTACAGCAGAAAGCTACTGAAATAGAAAGAGCAAGTCTCTGGAGAAGCCCGAGAGAGAAAAAGCAGTCAGTGTTGTTCTCTCCTTTACAGGAGAGATGCAACATAAGAAAAAAGTTTGAATGTCACATGGGTTGAGACTTGCAGAAGGTGGGAAAAAGTAGTCTCCAAAGGACATATTTTTGGAGCTGCCGCGGGAAATCTCTCTGCAGGCAGATCTTGCTGTGGGGGAAGCTCACACCCCGCCGTGAGGGAGGACTGGCCCATTTGGAGCTCAGGATAAACACTTGGCAGGAAAACAAACTCCATCAGGGATCTGTATCAGGACTGGGCATGTCAGTCCTGCAAAGATTAACACATATGCTAAGCTTTCTGCACATGAATGTTCCCACTCTAATTCATGGGTGTAAACATATGCGTGTGTGTAGAATCAGCGCCTTTCTTCTCGAGATCACATGGAAGTTTTTCTGACTGTAAACATGCAGGAAGGGTTTTGAGCAGAGATAACTGAACAGCCTCTGCCTCAGGCCGGAGTGTTTTGAGACCAGCATGTACTCGGAAATGACTGGTCCATACAGCTTGTTGCCATCGACACTTCAACAGAAGTGCCCCTTTATAATGAGGAACTATTAGTTTTATTTTTTTAATCTATTTTTTTGATTGCTCCTAAACATCTGCTTAAATGTACCTTTATATAATAGTTAATTAGATTCAACTCATCTAGATTCAGCTGCAGGTTAGTTCATGGCATATGGCAGCAATGTAAAACTAACCTAAACAATTATTTATTTTATTACAGTTTTGTCCAAATTACTTAAGATTGTTCACACTCTCAAGGGAGCTTTTGCCTACATATTCCTTACTAAGCCCAGTTCACTCAAGATTTGATCAGATTACTGTCAATATCAGTGTTCTTGTCAAGGGGATTCAGGCCATTTAAAATCAGAATCAGTGCAGTGTTACATGTATTATGGGCTTTTTATTAGTATTCTTCCGATTATGACATTTACTTCCCTAATCTCATTTTGTTATACCCTGTCTGATCTGCTGCTGGGCTCTTGGAACTTGAATTTTGAAACAAAACAATTCCAAGAGATGTGGTCAGAGCAGTCAGCTCTTCAAGCAATGATAGTCCTGATGTTTAGATGAACAATTTGTTTGTGGTTCACCAACAACTTTCCTTTACAGGAGGATAATTTGTATGCCATCTGACCAATGTGTTGTTTGCAATCATGAACAGAAGAGCTGTTCAATGTACAGCAGGAAGTAATCTTTCTGGGTCTCAGTTAACCTCCTTCACCAAGAGCCCTTGCCCCTGTTGGGAAACTGAGGTCTCTCTGCCAATTACTGCTGCCTTTATGTAATCAAATCACAGAATCACTAAGGCTGGAGAAGACCTTTAAGATCATCTCGTCCAACAAAGTGGGGGGGAAGAGGAGGGGGATAAGAGAACTTTGAGGTTTGGATTTTTTCTGATGATTTGATTGAACCATGAGTAAATCAAAGAGGAAGATGAAAAGAATTCCTGGGAAAGTATTTATAAACCCGCAGGACTGAACGACAAGCATCCGAGATTGCTAACAGAGCTAATAGAGGGAAGTGCAGTACCTTGAGCAGTGATTTTTGAAAGTTCATGGAGAACAGATGAGGTGCCAGAGGATTTCAGAGCCACAAAATACAGCACTCAACTGAGTTATAAAAAGGGGCATCCAGGAATTTACTAACCAATTCATTTAACTTCAATAGCAAGTAAACTATGTAAGGAGTCATAAAGGAGCCATTATGAGAACTTAGAGCAACCCAGAATCATAAATAATTGGGTGGGAAAGGGCTTTAAGAGGTCATCTAGTAATCTCATCAGAAATCTCCTAAGAATAAACATTCAGCAAAATATGCTACTCGGATATACGCCTTTCAGCTGGCCCTTTCTACACACCCGAGGAGAGTATTCAGCCACTGCCTGGGGAGGGGGAGCATTCCTCCAACACAGCCCATTTTAAACAAGGGACTTCCTTGCTTTTTCTGCATGGTTTTCTCTCAGTATGGAGCGAAAATCCCCAGAGGTGACAGGAGAAATTACAGCAGTTGGCATAGGAAAGCAAAGCTGTTAAACTTGATGATGCTCTTTTTCAAATTAATATATCCTGGATGGAGACCGAAGGAACAGATCATCTGGGGGGTGAACTCTGATAACATGAGCAGCTAATGCCGGGGCGGAGGGCCTGGGAGGGAAAGTGTTCTGGCAAAGGGGGGTCTTAAAAAGAAAGCTGCTCCTGCCGAGCACTGTAGGGCAACAAAGAGGTCAGCCTGCCTTGCTGGAGAAGCAGGAGAGGCTGCAGCTGGAGCCAGGGGGAAAAGGAGCCAGGGTCCCCCCAAAATGCTACCTGGAGCAACGGCTGCATGTCCCCTCAGACCAAGCACAGCTGCTGTGGTGAGGAGGGTGGCCACCACCCAGGGACGGGCATCACGCGGGGCAGCCGGGGCACCCACCAGTGACCACGCAGGCCAACATGCCTCAGGGCCACTGGCCAGGGGACCTCTGCCATGGACTGGACAGGGGCAAAGGTTACTTTTCTTTAGGGCTTGGAAGGCTATGATCCATGAGTTGGAAACTTTAAAAACTGTTATAGCAACTCATGCTTCTGTGATTTTTTATATCGTTTAGATCCTTCACTATAATGTTAAACAGTAACTTTAGGTCTGTACAGTACTGAGTTTAGCAGAGTAGTTCAGGAGATCCAGGGAAATACTGAGCGACACAGGTTAGATTAGGAAACCAGGATGGGGCCTCCGGCACTCACCCTAAACACTGAATTGTGACCTGACCTGTGACAGAAAACCACTAACGCCAAAGCACTGAAATGCCAGGTGGTACCAGAGCTTTACCGCTGTGGTGAAACCCCACGTCTTTCCTTCTGCTCACACACAGCAGCTCACCAAAGCCAGCCACAGCCAACCTGCCTGAATTCTGAATAAAGTAGCAATCTGTGACTGCAAAACTTATCTAGGACTTTGCCCAGACAGATACATGTGTATTTTCCCATTAAATGCAAAACGACACAAGGCCATTTTGAAAGGAATGAGAAAAAAAGAACAGAAGTTTACTTGTCATTAGATCTAGATAGTAATAACCAAAAGCAATAACCAAACCATATGAGGAAATTGAATACAGACAAACCTCTATGCTAAATGAGAGAGGAGCACCAATTATGTGCAACAGAGCTCTTATTATATAGCATTCTGATTACCTTAAATTATATTTTTTAACAGACATCCGTTTTTATTTTTGCTTCTAAAACAGGTGAAGTTCCTTTCAAGTATTGACGTCAGCTAGCCTCATCAATTGTTCCTATAATAGCTCAACCACCACTACAGCCACAAATGCTATGAAAGAGCGAAGTACTCCCTGCACAAAGGGGATTCGGTTTGGTCATTGCCGCAGCATGTATGCATGGCCTAGTCTTTTACAGTGTAGTAACTGATATTGATTTTGTGTGGTAGAGGTCACTCCCTCCATGCACCAGTCTTCATTTCCCCAAAAAAAAAAACCAAACCCAAGAAGAAGTGAAGTTAAAGACATCACGATCCATCTTGAAAATAAATCTGATTTTTTTTCCTTCTTTAAAAAATGCAGTGAATTTAGTACTCATCAGATGTGCTGGACCAAGTCCATGGCAGACCTCCAGCACAGTCCGCAGGAGAGCAAGTCTCCACGTGGGCCTGCCTGCGTCACTTGGCCATGCTTTTGGGGTGCCCCGTTGGGTCAGCATGGCAGCACACGGACTTCTCTTTGGCATAGGAGTTCACACCATGCAAAGGCCATGAGGCAAGAGTACCACGACCCGCTGCAACCTGGATCAGAGGCCACCAGCTCTTTCAGCCATCAGCTGGCAACATGGCTGCCAGTTTGATGTCCCCAGTCACATCCAACCCCTGCTGTGTCCTGTCCCATCCTCCCCATTATTTCCTGTTTGGTCTTTATGTTTTGACCTCTAGTTATTATATTAAGGCTGCATCCTTCTCTCTCACAGGAGTCCTGGATTGCACTATTTATTTATTTATTGTCACTATTATTTTGGTTTTAAAATACATCCACAACTTGAGGATACGTGTGGAGGAGAGTGGATGCTACCGTGAACGCCTGGTGATGGTTCAATGGAAAACTTCAAGCTGTGCCAGGCTAAACAAGGAAGGCCACGAGAGCCGCAGAGGCCAGCTAAGTCCAAGGGAGCACTTGAACTCCAGCAGGAAGGCAAGGGAAATCTACCAAAACCAATGAAATGACACTTTCACTTCCTTCCTGTTTGTCAGATGAACCCAACAGGGTTTCACTTCCAGGTGTGAAGAAGGTTTCTACCAACAGGCAGTTTCACATGGGAAGCACTGGAGGCTACCGTGGAGCTGGCCACCCTCAGAGTCCCAAACACCAGCAGTGTGGGGCACCAAGGCCTCACAGTATCACTCAGCCCAGCAGCTTCCCACAGTCCTGCAAAACCACTTCTAACCGACCGCACGTGGCTGCTGCTGCTGAAACCTTAACCCTTTGATTCATGCACTCCTCCTCTGCACCTCGAGAAGGATTTCATGTTCTCTGAAACCCTCGGTGGCCACAGATTTCGAGGGCCCTTTGATGCAGATTTTGTTTAGGTACTGTGTTCATTGATAAGTACCTTTCACGTGCACAGGCACGCCTGCCTCAGCTAACGGATGGACAAACACCAATCTCAGAGACTCAGATGGCAGCTGACTTGTACCTAAGCCTTGTAGCTAAAAACAACGGGGTTTGAAGGCCCACGGAAATGTGCTGTCCCATAAAATGTCCAGCACCTCTTGCTGCAGTCTGAGCTAAAAATATTACAAGTACAGTTCAGGCTTTTGTCATTCCCACTGCCCACGGGAGCAGGATGTGCAGAGGCAGAGGATCAGAGGATATAAAAAGTTCATTCAGGAGTCTGTCTTTTTTACATTTTTAAAGTGACCCCAAACACTGTAAGCTTCCCATTCAGTTTTGACCGGAAGTTTTGGCTTTTTCCTGACCCTCCTCCAGCCAGTGGGAAGAAGGAATCACTTTGATGCTGCTTTTCTGCAACTGACAGCTCTCCTGGTTCCCGTGCCCACAGATCGGTGGTATCTCCCTGCTCTGCCCACTAGAACTGTGCCTCCCTACAGCATCTCTGTACCAAGCTCAGCTGCAGGCCTGCTGCCGAGCGAGACCCACGGCAGCCCTTGCCCACCTCTTGCTGGTGCCTTGTCCTCTGCCAGAGCAAACCCAGTGCAGAATGGACTACCAACATAAATTACCACAGCACAGAGAGTAGGGCATACTGGACCTGTTGCATCCTCCCATGATCTCTCAGATTTAGGTCAGGGTATTAACCAAGCCCCTCCTCTGAAAAGGATAAAAAGCAAGATTTTACATTTGTTCTTTCTGCTCATTTTTCTCAACCTAAGATTGAAAGCATTCCTTTTTGAAACCTGAAGTCTTCCTGATAAGTCTGAAGTTCTAAGCTGTGGTGTGATTTGGAATGAGGTAGTGACCATGTATATAAGACAGAGAAGATACAGAGGTTTCATTTCCTACAAATTAATTCTCTACAAGCTGTGTAAACTTTCCTTAGTATAAACAAAGTCTTTACAGACAAAGATGTTAGGGTTTTTTCCCCTTTGAATTATTTAGAGAAAAAATAGAACCATGATTTTGCTGTCTAGTCCCTTCTGCCGGTACCAGCAGATTGAGAGCTGCTTCTCTTGCCTTCCGCAGTGCACTTCCTCACGCTTCTGACTACAAAATAAATGTAAATAAACTTGCAAAGAAACAACCTTGTGCAGCCGGATATTACTAAGCGGTCTCAAGTTTCCACAATGGATTGACACCAATTTGTATTTAGCCCTCAACTGAAATGCCACAATCTCTTACTACAAATAGGCAACGTGCTGTGAAGCCAACACAGCTGCCTACAGCAATACCACGGTCTCATCTTTGCTCCCATCCCTTTCCATGCCCATACTCTGGGAAGGCTCACAAGTTCAGCTCTAAAAATGCATCAACCAGTAATTCTGCAGAAGAGGGAGCAATCCACATAGCCATTTTGGTGGCCCAGCTCCGGTTTATGTGTTTGCTCTCCACTGCCTGCACACGTACAGCGTGTCCCAGCCTGTGCGGAGGCAGGGAACGGAGCTGCCAATTTGCTTTGCTCTTACTGTTGCTCTTTGGATCTGATGAAGCCTCCTGGGAGGAGAGTGGAGTTGGCCCTCTTCGGAGAGCTCAGGGCACCCTCAGTTTGGAGAGGGGGCAGAGATGACTGCAGTGCCCAGGGAGCACTTGGCATGCCTCAGGGGAGGAGTGGGAAGCACCCTGGAGCCAGCCTCAGTGGCAATGGAGAGATGGTGGCTTGCCTGGGGACATGGGGGAAGACCTGTCCTCCAAGGACACAAAACAGCCTTTAATTTTTACCTGAGATTGTTTTCTGCTTAAAAAGTTACCATGTTGGAGCCTGCTTTCCAAGAAAACATGGTGCTGGGGAGTCCCTGGGAGTGTCCTCATATGCACACTTTCAGGAAGAACATTGGAGTCTACCAAAGGACCTAACTAACAGGGACATTAGACGTGGCTTTGCCAAATAGAAAAACAAGTCATTATGGGCAAATATAAAAGTACCATCAGAAAGCAGCAATGTCATCCTTTAAAAATATTCCAGAGCACTTAATTCCCACTCAAATTCAAATGTATGTAGGAACAATTAGAAATGCTATTTGCTGTTATTTATTTTCTTTCATTGTATTATTTCATATCAGTACATTGCATATCATTTAAGAGGAAGAGTTCTTTCATACATGAGAAAGACATTTTTGTCTCATTAATGCCCTATGCCTAAAAATAACCCCTCAAGATTTGAAATGAATGCTCATCATAGTTACCTACCCTTCAAAAAAATATATCTCCATCTCTAAAGATGCGATTTCCTAGAGAATCAGCAGACACCTCCTCAGAAGGATGCTATTTAGAGCAACTAAAGCAGAAAGAAAAAGTCACTAGTGCTCATGGCTCCCCACGTGGGTCCAACCTCTACCTTCAATTGTGCACAATCCCGTGGCGAGCATTTGTGCTGCGTGGCTCAGGGCTGAGCACTTGTGCTCAGGCACTGGGAGCGGCAGTGTTGCCCTGCTGCCAAGAGCTCCTGCTTTTGCCTGCAGTACCAGCCCGCGAAACTCGCTGGGAGGTAGTGTCATGCCTCACTCTGGTTGGTTCTGGAGTAGTGGGGTGTTCATTCTGGAGGGCAAAATTTCAGAGCAGCAACTTTTAGAGAAGATGGTTCGCAATGAGAATAAAATAATCAGAAAACATTCTGTTGGTATAACCACCTACAGTTCTCTGAAACATCCTCATTAGAAAATACTGGTGTCACCCAGTTCTCCCTCTGTCGATGATGTATGTCTGTCACGCATGACAGCCTCACGTGAAGGCAGGGCTACCTCCTTCTGTGCCACTGCTCTGCAGCCGCTGCTTCTCAATACACATACAAACAATCTGCACCTGAGGTAAGAGTCCACAACTCAGCTTTTTTTGCCTTATCGCTCTCCAGTGACTGTAATACCTGTTTCTGACCGTACAAGTGGTTTGACTTTCCAGATTTCACTGGGGAAAAAAAAAAAACCAAACATCCAAAAAACCCAACAAAACAATCAGCAGTCAGAATAGATGCCTTAATACTGCAGCTCCTTAAGTTAATAAATCCAAATACATATTGGAATCTGATTTCCCACTCTATTAGGTACTTTATTATTTGGGTTCCATTTTCCAACCTGATTTGTTACTGCAAGATAAAGCAATTATGTGCTCAAACACGATTGCACTGTAAACTCCAGCCTGTGAAACTGTAACCCAACAACAGACAGGGCTCTGTTGACCATACTGTGGCTACCAAAACCACAGCTGTTTTGCATGATGCATGAGCAGAGCAGTTACCAAGGGCCCATGCTATTCCTCTGCTCTGCTGCTCCCCATATCTCCCCAGAGTGGCACAGCACCCAAACTGGGGAGAGACCCCCACTGGTTCTGCTGCAGAGGGCAGGGAGGCAGCCGCGTCACGGGACCAAATGCAGCCCCGACCGAAGGGGAGCTGCAGGCAGGAAAAGAAAGGGATTGGTAACCCATGAAGAAACCAAGTGATTAAAAGGAAAGAAAACCTTTCTTACAGGAGTTGCAGAGAGTTTTTGCCTGACAAAGGGAGGGAAATCGCTACTCAGCTGTGCCTCATGATCCTGACTTACAGCTGCCCAGTGCTGGGGTGCAGCACCCAGCTCGCTGGCCCCTCAGCCAGTCCAGTGGGCTCAGGCTGCTGTCAAGCAGGGTGGAGACCAACAGGCCTCCTCGGACCCCGCCACCCCACAAGGGAGCCCTATCTGGCAGCCCGGCCCATGGGGGACTATGTGGGAGACAGCACCCTGTCAGCCACGAGCTTCTCACCCCAGCACTGGGGCCAGCCGGGAGGGAAGGTGGCCGCTGGCCAGCCCATCTTGCATTGCCTTAAACACTGTGTTCTGACTACATGTCCTGTTTGGTATGAAACAAACCTGCCGGAGGAAATGAACAGGATTTTGCTTTTAAAAGTATTGTGTCAGGTACATTAACAGTTCTACCATACCTGTTACTCCGCTCTTCAGAGAGCGCTTGGGTTTCATTTCTGCTGTAATTGTATCAGCATCTTGCTTCAAGCCTCTCCGTGGCTTTCCTGCTACTTAATTTATTTTCCTTTGCAGTCGTGCGTTGAGCCATTTACAGTGCTCTGCTGGCTGCTGACACATCACACCAAAGTGTTTCAGCGAGTCACCTATGGCTCTTGTTTGCAGTTTTTGCTTGTGTTACAAACACCAACTCTGTGTTTAGGACCTATTACTTCAACGATTGCTCTTTTTTAGCTTAGCAGTTGCTGAGCGCAGGTAGTAAAACTGAAGATTTCTGTGGTAGAAAAGCAGTCATCTGTCAGGTTTTAACAAAATCCCTGACACGGAGGTGGCTCGCAGAAAGCGAGGAACTATTGTCTAGTTATTAGTACGATAAAGGTGAATATAAACCCAGTTGACATGCAGGAAGCCGTGAGTCATTAAGCGGGTGCTGCAGCAGGCCAACAAGGGGTATCAGTTGGCTCCGCCGGCAGCGGCGCTGGGGTGAATGTCGTTCAGCCTGTTTATCAGCGACGTTATTTATTCTGTGTTATTTATTAGTGGAATATGTCAATTTGACAGCAACCTGTGAATGACAAGGACCTAAGAGGTATATCAAATGCAGGAGCCATACATCATAAATCTGAATGATTTAAACAACTTGGAGATTTGTCAGAACGAAGAGACATGAGCTTTAATGGGGGGCAGGGGGGAAGCAGATGTCAGACTACACCTGGGGCAGACATTCGCAGGCTCACTTCTAGGGAGCCGCAGTGAAAGGCGGAGGTTGGCCGCCCGTGAGTGCTGTCACAGCCATCACGCTCTCGTGGATACACCGGCTTCAAGAGGATGATTCTTGACTGGAGCTGAGGGGTGTGCAAAGTCAAGGAAAACTGAATTTTGCAGCTTCAGGGAAGAGGTTGTGGGGCCCAGAGCTACGTCGCCTGGCTGGTACTACTGCTGCTCCCAGGGAGGGAAGGGTGGTGGTAGTGGTGTATTTTCGGATAGTTTGTATAGGATTTTGGGATGGTTTTGTATATCTACAAGAATACTGAAGGAGGACTTTTTAAAAGGATGTGTAGCGACAGGCCAAGGGATGATGGTTTTAAATTGAAAGAGGATAGATTTAGATTGGACATAAGGAAGAAATTCTTCCTGGAGAGGGTAGTGAGGCACTGGGACAGGTTGCCCAGAGATGTTGTGGATGCCCAATCCCTGGCTGTCTTCAAGGCCAGGCTGGATGAGGCTTGGAGCAACCTGGTCTAGTGGAAGGTGTCCCTGCCCATGGCAGGGGGATGGAACTAGATGAGCTTTAAGGTCCCTTCCAACCCAAACCCATCTATGATTTTATGATTCCCTTACCCACATAGCTGCACGCACCCTGATTCCACCTCACAAGGCAGCTGCTACTCTGGCTCCCCACAGTGCTAGCACTGGCAAAGTGGGCAGCCAAGCCACAGCTCTTTAACTTGGGCACTTCTCTGTATTTGGTGGTGTTTAAAACCAGGCAGAAACAGATTCTTAAGAGTAATTATTGATCCCACAGGCTCATTACAGCTGCCTTTTCTCCCCCTGCAGTGATTACGAGCAGAGAGTTTTAAACAGCAGGGTTGTGTCTACATGTCTGCTACATGACATTTAAATGAGTTAACTAGTACCTTCAAGGAGATGCGTTTTTCCATGATGGCCTTTTTTCCCCCTACCTGGCATAGAGAAAGGCAGCAGGCAGAGTGCTTACCTCCACCATGGGCAGGCTAGGAAAAATCCCACGTCTCCCTGGTTGTCCCCCAGCACCTCACTTGCCTCCCTACCTTCTCCTGCCTCCTCCAGCCTCAGAACACTCTATCTGCATGGAAGTCCGTATGCAGCGTGAACGACTGCAAGGGGAAGGGAAAGAATTTTGTTTTCTTCAAGACTTGAAACAGCTTTTCTGATCTGGGATAATGCTGGGATCCTTGGAGGATGAATTCTTGTCACCAAACTCCAAAATTCAGAGCACCTTTAAGATAGCTCAAGTTTAGGGGGGCCAAAACTGGCTACTCTAAAATCAATAATCATCCTTTAAAATATACACCTAAAAGGATTTTGGCGAAAGCTGTGGGGGAGCTGTCACAAGTGGATCACAAGCACCCTCCATTTAAATGCTTTGAGAGTCACAACTGAAAGAAAAAAGGCTCCCAGGAGCCAGAGCTGTGGCACAAAACCAGCCATCTTAGAGAAAGTGGGGAGAGATATTAAAAGTTAACCGCTCCAGAGAGCCAGCAGATGTTAAATAGAGTAATTAATTTATTCTGAAATGGGAGAAGCCTGTCATCGGAGATCTCCTGTCCCATAAGCAGGGGACAGACATCGACCTGACGAGGTGTCTGAGAAAACAGTTTTCATCAAGAGAGGATGCATGAGAATTAAAGACCAGGCGAGAAAATTGCTCAGGAAAGAAGGTCATCTCTAACTGGACTCACAACTGTTTACAAGTGAAAATCACTTCATTGAAAAGAGGTAAACGGAGTCTCAGTTGAAACAACTGCAAGGGGGCCCAATCACTGAGTTTTTACAAAGGATATGAACCCACATAACAAGCAGGATGGGGAGCATATCTATAGCAGACATACTTGGGGGCCTAGGAAGGAAGGTGAACAGTGCCAGCAGGCTGCGACAGCCAAGTGGGGAGCCAGGGACCCTGCCCACAGCACAGGCAGGTGCTGCCAGTCAGCTGGTGCCAAAAAAACTATTGCTCCCACTCAACTCCATCCCCAAGATGGGATTCACAGCCTGCACTAACCTGTGCTGATGGCAGGGACCATGGGGAAGGCGGATGGGAAAACTCCTGGGGGTTTGTCCCAAAAAGCTGGTGGGAAAACATCTGGGAATAGACCTGCTTCAGGTTCTTGAGGGCAAATTCACAGTAACAAAAGATCTCAAGAGGATCTCATGAAAAAAGTAAGGAGCCCTTCCCCCCTCAACTCTAGCAGTTTCCAGATGGGAAACTGAAATGAAACTTTTTTTGAAATGTTCAGGAACCTTTTGAACCTCATTAGTTTTCATTTCATATGGCTCTGCACAGAAAAAGTATATAAACCTGCAGCTCTTTGAGATGAAATGATGTAACGTTCAGATTATATCGATCGGAGCAGGGAGGGGAGCATTCATCTCAGTAGTATTTTAACAAAAGAAGTCATTTTATGCAGCCTTTACAATGCTTTCTTATTTCAGGGGTCATGGGAGCTGCATAACACCAGGTCTTCACAGCCTCAGAAACCAAATTACTTAATTTTGAGGAAACAATACCTGCATGCAATTAAGCTCTTAACTTTACTCATGTGAGTAGTTTGAATTAGTGCATGGAGAATACTTACAGGCTTTCAATTGCACATGTGTAAGTTTTGGCAGGGCTTGGTTCTTAAGCATGTTAATCTTGAAGCCTTGCTTTCTTTGTTTTCAGCAGCAAACCTAGCAAAACTATAAATATACTATCCACTTTGAAAATCCTGTAAAATCAATTTTGGAGACTTCAAGGAAATCAAAGGAAATGTGATAAAATTAAAATGCTCCCACTTAAATAAAATTTTATTTCCCTTCCAGTAACATACAATATTTAACTAAGAGTTTTAATACATTCAGTAAAATATGAGCATATTATTAACCTCTTCAGAACGACACAATTTACTGTAAAGTCATTACCATTCTGTTCACTCATGTCTGGCCTCTTTGTTTCAAGTCTGTTTTCCCAGCTTACAGTATCAGGTCAACAGACTCTAACATAAATGAGTAATGCGTCTGGAATTTTTCCTTGCAACACCAAACCTCAGACCAAGCACAGGCAGAAGGGCCATGCTGTGAATAGGATGGGAAGCAGCTTCAGCTGCACCTCTTCTCTCCCGTCTCTGTCCTGTCTTTCCCTTGCAAGAGACTCCTACATGGGTTGCTGTCTGTCTCTGACTTCATTTCCTCCTCTCACAGCTCTCAGAAACAGCATCTGGACTTTTGGAAGTCCAAAACCACCCTTTCTCAGAGTCTAGTAGACAAAAACATGTGCTTCCCACGTCCTGTTTCAAAATCTGCAACAGTGACCTCGGAAGTCCCGATGCAAACTTGTTTCTGCAAGGTGGGACATCTACTCAGAAGGGAATAGGGAAGGAGGCGATCTACTCAGATAAAAGTATTTGTGGTCATTTCTGGGGTGCTGCCCAAGGTTAACTTGGTGACACGAGGGTGTGCCCTGCTTCTTGCTATCTGCCCGCGCTGGAAACCAGCACCCCACAATCAGCAGAGCTTTATTGACAGTGCTGAAGGCGTCACAGCTCAGGAGAGGAATGTCAGACTCTTTCCTCAGCTCTTCACATTTCTATAGCCTTCAGGTTTGGGGAAACGGGGTGTCCTTTTGAAACTTTCTGTCAGTAAATCTAGTGTTTTATACGGATATTAGCAAATAAAAACCAAGTTGTGTGAAAAATGTCAGTTCCATTTTTGCCAACTAAAATGTAACAGGAAATTGTATGCTTAACATATGTGGAGATCTGCAAAACTGAACCACAGATATGTAACCATTATTATTAAGAATGGTAAAGACGGCTGCGGAGGTGAAACGGATTATGCCGCTGGATATTTCCTTTAATGTGAATTCCAGCTATGGTTTTGCTTTGCATATGAAGCAAATAGAAGATCCTTGTGACAACTTCAGGAAACAGAATTGCATTCTTACAAATCAGTCATGTATTTATCTAGTTCCTTAATATATTGATGGGAAAACAAATATATTAGGGTACCCAAACTAAACAAACGGTTTCTGAATATATTAATTTCAGAAATGCACCAATAACTTTGGTAGGAAGGACCTGAATATCTTACAGACCAAAAAAAGAAAAGAAAAATCAATCTGAGCTACTAAGCCACAAGCTATTTTAATTGATGTCTGGAATCCGGATGAACTGAAGCCTGTCACACTTCAAATCTGAATCATAAGCGTGGGTCTCCTTTGGGATGTCCTGGAAAGCCCCGTGCAGAAATCGCAGCTCCGAGACATGAGCCAACAGAGCGCTCTGCAAAGAGTGTCTGGCCACAACTGCGCTGGGAAGGTGGGATGCTGGCACCCCTCAGCGTGTCTGCCCAGGCCCCTCGTCCATCAGAGTAACTGCGCAAGCAGAGAGTCCTAAATACATTGTCATCAATGTTTTTATTTATCAGAAGTGTTGGAAGTTTTCTGTTTGTTCTTAGAAAGCACTCGTATTCCTAAAGAAATAGCCAGGCTTCCTTTCACAACTCTAAGGCTCAGGATAAACATTTGTTATGCTAACTTTTTCCCAGCAAATGGTGTAGTTACTCCAGCAGCTAAGCCTCCCCTTCCCAGTTGCCAGTCCTGCCAAGGCCGACAGAGGAGCTCTGTGTGGAACAGATCACACGCCTGAGAGGGAGGCAAGCCGTTCAACCCTTCCACTGTCCTTTTTAAATGAGGTGGAACAAATTAGAAGCAAATACTATTTGTACCTAACAGTTCAATCAAGCCGGTGTCCCAAGTGAAAGGAGTTCCACCCTTAGATCCTCTGCCAAAAAGACAGAGCAAGACATGGACCAACGGAGGCGCATTTCTTTAGGAGATTCAATTTCAAAGCAAAGAAACACTTCAACTCCCAGCAAAAACAGCGTTCCAAGGCAGCATCCTTCAGAAGAGGGAGACATGGGAATGGAGACGGTATATGCCAAGAGCAATCTATAAGGATTTTCCCTCCAAATCCTTCTTACAGTATCCCTCGCAGAGGGATGGAGTGATGCCGAGTGCTGAGGGTACACAGCCAGTAACTACTGGGTCCTCAGGGCCAGCCTCCAGTCTCTGCTGTGTTGGCATTAAGCTCCTACTCAAAGAAGCGATTGCACGAAAGGACCTACCTGTGAGAAAACAGAGCACCCAGCACCTGCCGGTCACCGCTGACACTGGCACCCCAGCTAGCCCCCAGCCCATGGCATTGCCAAGCCCATGAATACCCATGCGTGGCTGGATCAGGGACCCTCTCCCCAAAATACAACTGGGAGAACGCTCCCAACATACTCAAGGTTGAGGGCTACTAATCTAATTTCTTTTCAGACTGGCAATTTGTGACTCACAGGCAGGCAGCTATATTTAAGGATGGCTTGAGCCAGCTCCAGATGGAAGCACAGCCTGCGGCCTCCAGCAGTCACAGCCACTTCTACAGCCCAGATCCTGAGACAGATCCCTTCAACCTTTGGCCGGTGCAACCCGGGCACAGACTGTTACCGTGCAGTATTGTAATTATGTATTTTAATCGGCGGGTCCCCCATCACACAGGTTATTTTGAACTATGCGAGAAATGCCTTGGCTTTGCACTTTGTTTTTCCTCTGCCTGCCCCCCCAAAAACAAGCTGAGAGCCTTTTCCAAACCACCCCGTCACCATGCACAGTGTCTTCCAGCACGGACTGTCTGATATCCTCTGAGTCAGCTACGTCCGATGAGCCACAGCTGGCCTGGAGCTGGGCCAAAGACTCGTCCCTTCAGTCTTGTTGCACAATGTGATCTAAATAACCGGTCCCATCTAATTTGTTTCCTTCATGGGTCTAAGGAAACTGCATTTCACTTCGTGAGGTCTCAAGTTAGGGAAACATTGCAAGGTCAGTGTCCAAAACCAATTCAGACAGCAATACAAATAAACATTGATTGGAAAAAGAGACATGGCCAGTGGAAAAAAAGACCCAAAACAACTTTTATGACTAGACTATCGCTTTCATTAGCATCATGCTCTGGAATTTAAGTTTCATCTGTATCTATGAAAAATATGAACACAGCAATGTATAAGTGAGGAATGAATTCCTACTTGACCATGTAACCTTTTCCTTCTTGCAAATTTGTTAAGATAGTCTTCTACTAAAACTGCTTTAAAAAAAAAAAAATCTCAGAATTTTGGTGTGAAACCCTTTAAGGTGAACATATTGCTAAAATGCTTGGAAGTCAGTTGTGGCAGAGACCGCATTAAGAAGCATCCCAATATATATATTTTGTATCCTTATTTTTACTTTATCTTGACAGACAGCATTTCTTTGGAAAAGCTAGTGTATTTCAATGATTTCTATTTTACAACTTTAAAAAGTTTTAGTGTGGTCTAAAAAGGAAATTTGATTATCCAATGACACAGAATTTAAAAAAAAAAATCCAATCTACCCAAGAAATACCAAAACTTTAAGATGCTAAACTAATTTTCTTTTTGGCTCAAAATTTTGAGGCAAAAGGTTTTTTTAATGCATGCGTATGTGTGTATGTTTATTTTCTAATATTCTATTCATATCCTAGCAATGTCTTGCATTTTGGAGGACAATATGTAAACTATTTTTAGTTGTAAATTATATTAGAAAGGGGGATCTATGGTGTGATTCTAGTAACTGAATAAGAAATTTACATTTTTTAAACTGCTTATATGCTTGCAAACATCCTGGAAGTCACACCCAAACATAGGGTGGGAAACAAGCAGAGGTCTCTGCTGTGCCAGACACATCCACAGTTGGATAGGAGCCTCTGTCCTGGGCAGCAGAAACTGGTGATCACCTGACAGAAAGGCAGAGGAACATCAGCTTGCTGTCATTACGGCTGGCAGCCCCAGCACAAGCAAAGGCCCAAGGAGTACGTGAGACCACAATGCACAGCATCAATGTTTCTCAAGGATTTTTGGCATGTTTTCCTCTGATTTTTGTCCTCTCAGCTTTGTGCAGCCCATGGCTGCGTTGTGCCTTGGCAGCGGGAGCACGCCACAGACCCTCACACTGGGACCCAGGGCTGCTGCCCGCCAGAGCCACCCTGCACATTGCTCCATGTGCAGTGTCCCAGGCCACAGGCCAGCTCCTCTCAGCTCTGCTGCAGAGGCCCTAAACAATCACCACTGAATATTTTCTTTCTGTTGTATTTTACACCCCTTTTCAGGATGTTCTTTGGAAACCCTGCTAATCAATGGACAGATTTTTGCCCTAAAATTGGCGTCACTGATGTGAGGAGGATGGCACTACTGAGAAGATGTCCTATTAGCACAGAGCTGGACTACCAGCCTCTGCAAATTCCTTCTGATGCAAGGTGGAGGGCACAGCCAGAGCAAACCTTCCTCATCTTGAGCAGCCTTGTGATGATCCACATGGAGTCGTGAGAGCCACTGTGACTCCGTGAAGGCTTCAGACTGCTTTATGTTACAAGCCAGGTGACATCCCGCAGGCTAGTGCAACACAGAGGTTCCCTGCCTGTCCCCCTCTTTCTCTGCTAACTTGGAAGTTCTCATGTTGGCTGCCCTCAGAGGAACTCCAAGATTACAACCCAGCTGCACCCTGGCCATGAGGGTAAGAGTTTTCCAAACAGCACAGAGCTTCCACCAGAAAATCATCCTACCAGGAGTTTCTAAACCCAGCAGATTCCACACTGGGGTGAAGAGCTAATTTTCAGTCTGACTGGTCCTCTTATTCATTTGTTTAAGGGCTACCCCAGTAGCGAATGGGGAAGAATTCCTTCCCTGTGTAGGAGAGCTCTGCCAAGTTCCTCTTGATTTGCAACAAGACACACAAACATTTCTCCCTTCCCTCCATCGCCAAAAGGTAGCAAGAAACCTATTCAATACCTCACGGCAAACAGCAAGATCTTTCATACCTCAAAGGCATAATTTAAATATGGGAAACAAATTTACCTTTTCATTGAAAACCCTACTTTGAGCATAGCCAACTGAACATATTTCCACGTAAACTGGCGATAAATGGAGAGAAGGAACTCACAAAGAAAGAGAAGTGCTAATTTGCCTGTGCCCAAATCAGAGTAGTTGCTAGCTGCAAGCACTGGGGCAGCAGCATGCACGGAAGCACATTGTTCAAACGGAGTTCCTATCGCAAAAATAAAAGCTTGCACATGGTGAAAATGAGGCACAAAATCTTACATTCTCTTCCTCATTAGCACAGTGGGACAATAATATCAGAGGTGTTAACTGGCAGGTGTGTTCGTAGATAATCACTCGTGCCTGCTGTACAGTGCAGCACAGAGAACAGAAATCAGGTTTAAAAGCTATCCTGCACCAGGTCGCTTTTCACCGAGGTTGGGTCCTATGGCCATAATGTATTAATGTGGATAATACAGGTCGTTCGATAGCTTTGTAAAGCCTTTTCTCATGGATTTTAACTCTTGAGGAGGCGCAATATGATTTCTAGAGGTCAAGTTCAGTCCTTAGAATATGGGAGAGGGCTGGCAAAGTCACCACAGCTTGAAGCATCAGGTTCACTGTACACGTTAGCAGTCAGTACACGCAGACAGCAGGCCTGGCTCACACCCTCAGGGCCTCCTAACAAGCTAATATTCCCAGGCTGCACTGAAAGCATGGGTGCGCACTGCCCAACCCAGAACCTTGTGTCCCAACAGCAAAAATAAGGTAAGAAACAGTTTTTAAGAGGTTCCTAGGGACATTTCCCAGAAGTATGGGGTTTTAAAACCTTAGCATCCCAAGCCTCCAACAGATCTAGGAGGATCCACAGCAATCAATGGAGATGACCATGATCTCTCTGCTCCTGGTAATCTGTCTCAAGGGCTAACCCATTTGTTTCCCGTCTGGATTAATCAGTTTTCAGACAGCCTGCTAAGTATCTTGTTTATACATACAAGTCCAGAATTCACCAATTTATAAAATTAACAAGAATTAACAAGTCCAGTGATCAGCCCCAGAAATAATCAACTACACTAATTGTGGCTTTTCCCCTATCACCCATTTGTGGCCAAAATGTGACTACTCTGAGTAAACACAAACCTGGTGGATGCCACCAGTCAGGCTCATTTCAGACTGTATCTTCTTTACAATAAAAGCTTTTTCATTCTTTGTTCCTTTCTTTAAATGTTCGTTTTTCTTTAAACAGAAATCAATCTACAATATTACATGAATATTGTATATATTGCTCCTGTAACCTACATGCCATGGAGGGCATAGAGCGCTTCACCTAAGAGCCCTTTTGCTGGTTATTTTTTGTTTTGTTGTTGCAAACCTATGCAATGAACCAGCTCCACCGATGGTGTAAAGGAAATTGTTGCCAAATGGGCACCAGAACAGAATCTGATTCCTGAACTTTAAAGAAAACGGCCGGGGGGGGTGGGAGGGGCGACGGGATATGACACAGGGGACTCCCTGATTCCCTGAATTCCTAAATGCCAGAATCGGACTAATTTGATGCAGCAGGCTGCTGCCACCCGCTGTCAGCCAGCTCCTGCCTCGGCTGAGATTAGTCGCTGCTCTCAATGGGAGCAATATCAGACCCTCCACTGTCTCCTTCACACTTTGAATAAGGAATGTTTTCAATCAGGGTGGGATGGGAAAATTTAAGAGCCTTTTAGGAATGGCATATCCTGAGTTTCCAAAAGCCGTCTAGGTCAGCCCATAGTCTAGCCGTCCGGTGCACTCATCCCCAGTATTTACACTGACAGTGGAAACAAGACTGGAACAGCTGCAAACGATTACGCCTCTGACCCTCACACGGCGAAGCTCTGTAACGCAGGATACTTCCATTCACACTGCACATTGCAGCAGCTAATGCTCACTTCCGTATGAAAACATCCACGCTAAACTTATTTCATTATGGCTAATTGGTACCCAATTGAATTCTTTTAAAAGGTGTGCTTTGCAATATCTGTCATCTCAAAGCTTCCCTTACCAAGAGGAAACATCTGTCTTCTCTGCAGTGGGTTGCATGTGAAGGTTTTCTGTTTCCACATTATGTATATCCCAGAGAGTGTCAGAACAGAGTAAAACAAGGGCTCAAAACCACAGTGTGCCCTCCTACTGCCCACAGCTCTGAGTACCATCACCGAGGACTCCCACCTAATCTCCACGCTCTTCTCCCACCACTCTCACCCTCCCAAAAGCAGCCCCTAAGCCCACGTTCACTCTTACTACAGTCTCTGCCTAAACCACAACTTCAACCCCAAGTCACATCCCTCACACTGGGACAACTGCTTCATTCCTTATCCCTGTCCTGGCTCTGCTCTCACAAAACCTAACCTTACGTTCTCCAGCCCAGGGCACCTTGCTCACTCTCTGCATAGCCCGGCCGGTCACTGCCCAGCCTTGCTCCCGACCCCTCGGCCAGAAGATTTACATCCTGCCACAGCCAGCAGCGACAGCTTCTCACAACCAAACTGCTTTGAAGAAGCCTGCATGATGCTACACAGTGCATGATTTAGGCACCTCTGGAGTAAGACCCACTAAAAGCCAGGCCTGGTATCCACCCGTGATCTCTTTCTCCCTCCCCTACTACCCTAGTTGGGCAAAGCACGGAAAACATGAGTGGGTCCTGGGCTGACACGGAAAGGATTGGTAGTGCCTCAGGGTGTGTATAGCAAGGTGTTTTAGGAACAGAAATATTAAAAGGAAAACAGAAACCAGCAACCCTGCTGGCATAACATAAGGCATCAAATGCCAAGTCTTTTCATATTTAGAGACTTAGGCAGTTTATGGGCTTAACCAAACACTTCAGTGAGCAAAAGAATAAATAGTGGAGTCATTAATTTATAAACCTTGAGATTAATGGAAAGAATGATTGGACCATGACAGTGAAGCCATGTTCTAGTCTCTTTGGCATTATTTTAGGATCTTTCCCTCCTTTTCCCTCTTATGGACTTTGTAAGAAACATTTAGATTTAAACTCTCACACAGAGAAAGCCTGCAACACAGTCTGATAAAAATACATAGAATTGAACAGTACAACAGCCCCAGACTTTAGTTGAGTGAGCAGTCAGGCAGCCTACATTTTGCTGTGTTCCTTGATGGGCTGAGAATAGACACCCATACAAGTGTTATTCTTTGCCCTTCCTGGTACAGACTTGAGTAATGAAAATGGAAACAGCACATAAAGCAACTCTGGCTATTCTGATGACTGAATTGAAAAGTTTTCCTCCAAGGGATTTGATAATTGAGAAAGCAGATTAGAAAAAAAGTGGCATAAAATATTACTGTAATCTCTCTGAGACTAGAAAATGTATTACGTTGACTAATAAGCAACAGGAAGTGACTTTACATTTCCCTTTACACTTACATTTCCAGTTATATAGTTACAGAAGAAATTATTAGTAGGTTATTTTATTTCTGGACTCTCAATGGAGAAGACAGAAAACAGAAGAATGTGGAGAGTTTGAACATGAGGATAAGATAAAGGCATTGCTCAGGAGAAGATGCCAGCTTGCAAGTGGCAGGAGAGGTCAAGACCATGGCTCACTGACTTCCACCACCTGATGGAAGCTCGTTGTAAATTTTTATTCCCCTTTGAGGACATAGTTTGTGAGTTTACCAGCTGACAGGCATGGTTGTTGAACCAGCAATGAGCAAGAGTGCGGTGTAACACACAGGTCACATGCTGGAGTCACCCTCTGACCTTAGGTTTTCTGAACTGTCCCCCTGAGTCTTTGCAAGGACCCGGACCACTGCTCAATATTATGCAGAAACACAAATCTCCTCTTAAAATAACATGCATCTTACCAAAATGCCACTGGAACAATAAGTAGTAAGCGCTCCAGCAAAGCAGTTCATCCTGGTACAAAAATAGCAAAACGCAAAACCACAAAAGCCAACAAAAGCACTCATTTAGCTGGGGAAGAATACTATCATGAGTGCTCGGGAGCCTGAGTCGTCCCCAGTGCTTGCTGGCACTACAGCTGCTCCCAAGGAATTATTCACCACCAAATTCCAGTGGAAACAGTGTGAAGCCCACAGTAGTGGGTAAGCAGTGTACGGTGCATCGCAGACAAGGAGTGTTGGGCTGGCTCTTTCCGGCTCAGATTGTGTGTTCAGTGTGAATTCCTTACATGCATTACGTGGCAGGCTTTCCCTGAGCCTGGCAGGAGCAGGGAAAAGGGAAGAAAAAGCTAACCTGTGATTACTTTTGTAAAAGAAATTGTATTAATTTCATGCAATAGATTGAAAAGAATAAATGTCAATGTGTCACATGTCTGTGAAGTGAAAGCTGGTTTCAGATTCAAACTAGACTGCCTGTTTGATTCAAAACATACCTAGTTTCGGTATTAGTGAAAGGGACAATTGATTTGTCACTTGGTAGATTATTCTGGTGTTTTACTACTGATACTGTGATTTTATGTGCCAGTGCTGGATCGTTCAGGTCCTGCTCCTCATGAAGTCTGAGCTTTTGGATGCATTGTGAGACTGCTGGGTCCTGATCCTTTCCAGCCTTTACTTGCCAAAATAAATGGTAGCCAGACCAATATTACTTGGCTTGGCACTGTCATAAGCAAACTATGTTATGGCTGCAGTTTGCTGTTTGGGCTTTGCCTTGAGGATAAAACAATGCAAACAGGTAGAAGAAAAGAGACCATGGCCTTTCAAGGCACCATGAGCTGAGAGGCAAGACAGATGGGACTGTCAGTATCTTGGAGGATAGGTTTGAACTTAAAAACTTTTTTGCCTGCTTGCAGAAATGCTCTGGGAAAAAAATTCAATAGGGAAAATTGAAAGATGCTTCTGCCAGGCAGGAAAAAGCAGGTTCATAGCTACAGGAGGAAAAAAGACTTGTCCAGGCAGTGGCTCTGCAGAGAAGGACCTGGAGGTGGATGGGTCACAAGGGAAACCAGGAGTCAGTTGTACCATGGTATTGCAGAAAGTCAAGCACAGCACTGATCTGAGTAGACTGAGCTAGAAGCCTCCACTGCTCATGCAGTCACCCGTCCAGTGCACAGAGCCCCGCTCACAAGTCCCATCTTCTCCACTCCTGTTTCCTGGGCCAGGCATTTCACCTGAAGAAATATGGAATGATTGGAAAGAATCCTGGAAAAATGAACAATTAAAGGCCACAAAACAGTACCAACAGAGAAGAGAGGGATGAAGATGAGATTATTTCATCTAAAGAAATGAAAATGAGGGAACTCAGACTTTTGGATATGTAAGTCTGTGGCTTGTAGGAAAGGAAGAATCTACCTTCCAATGTCCACAATGTACAGAAGAGTGTAGGAAGTGATGAGTTTAAGCACAGTTGGGAAAATGCAGTTCAGATGTGAGATAAACCCTCTTCACGGTGAATGGAGAGAACAGCTACAACTTGCATCAGGAAGCTGTAACATTTCCAGCATCCAGGAACATTTTGGGCAAGCACCCTTCAGAAATGAGAGGTTGTACTGACCCTGTCTTTTGCTGAGAGCATCTGAGGTCCCCCCAGCTCCACAGCTACACAGAAATCTCTCTTCTGACCCTTGGTGAGCCATGCCACTCTGGACTGTAATATTTGCAGAAATTAGAGTCAACTGGAACACTACAAACAGCAGTTACAGAACATGTTGGAAAGACCAAACTTTCTTTTAGAGTTATTAGGAGAATATTATATAGAACAAGGGCACAATTTAAAACTAAGGAAAGGAAATGGTGCCTTTACTGGCAAAGGTGGCACTTGCCTGCATGGTTAGCACACTACTTTCTACAGGGAGTTGTCAGCTAAATCTATCCTAGATACTGTATGTTGGAGTTTCTTGGTTTGCTTTGATTTTCAATCACAACAGTTTATCTCCCACAAGAACCTGGTGATCATGGAGTGACATGCAGTAGCTGCAAACACAGAGTATGACTTGTCAAGTCCTGAGACAGATGAGCTGTGTCCTGCCAGAGATACCCATGCCCTCCGCATGAATGTGGACAATTAACAGAGACTGGACATCTATGGCTAACGTACAGGGAAACTTTAAAAAGTATCCTCTGCCAAGAGATTAACCATTCTTCCATGAATATTTTGTAGGAATAATGAAAACACGCAAGTATTACTTTGGAAAAGTTGCCACAGCACAGAGCTATACATGTAAATAAAATTACACTTGCCTTACATTGACATGTGGACATAGCACAAAGGTACCCATGAAGCCTCAAAAAGCGAAAGGGATCTGCCGCTCTTAGAGAAGGAACAAAAGACTCAGTCTTAGCATGATGTTCCGCTGGCATGCAAATTATTTGGGACTTTTGTGGATCTTGGCCTTACAATATGAAGCTAACCTCTCACTTTTGGTAGGATACATACACTTGGAGCAGAACACTGCTGAGACAACACCAGCTCTAGCACTGAGAGATACCACTCGGCTCTCACAACTGCCTTTTCTCTGCATACCTACCCAGCACGTGCAAGAGAGTCTCAGCATTCCCACCACAGAAGGTTACTGGTTTAGTTTTGATCCAAAGTTGTTTAGATTTTTCCCTGCACAGTCCACTTTAATGACTTTTAAATACACTCTGAACTTGTACTTGCCAAAAGAATAAACATAACCTTGTTTTCATTCATATTTTAATTGTGAAGCATTTAGCTCAGAATCACTGGACCTCAATGTACATGTTATTGTTTTCCGCACAGCCTTAGTAAACTTCTGCATTATGTTGAAGGAAGTGGAGCTGAATCACAATCTCTTACAGCCTTATCTTCTACACACTCATCGTTTATGTCCTCTAAGCATTTTTTTCCTACAGTATGAGCTCAAGAGAAAGTTTGAAATGACTGAATTACTATTCTGCCATCAACTGGGCTGGAAGTAGGACTGTGAGTGACACTGGAGATTGACAGCAGCTAACACATATGGATCCACTGCTATGCAACAGGTTTGCTGACCACCTCACCCTGTATGTTAAACCAATGTCTCTCATCGCATCGGCAATGTTACACGCTCACAGACTAGAGTATCCAGCACACAGGAATAAATTATTCAGAAAGTGCCACAAGATTGAGCCACCTGCAGCACTTCGGTCCCTTTGTGCCACTAGAGTGATACAGATTTTTATTTTAAAAAACGTCACTCATCTCAGCTGTATCACCAACACAATCATGCAGCCAGCAGTAACAGGCAGGTCTAGCCCACAGGGTTCATTAATTCCATTTGGCCGTTTAGAAATGATTCTCTCTACAGTATGCATGGTCACAGGTTTAAACCCCCCTCCCTTTTTTTTTTTTTAAGCAGAAATGTCTTGTATTTGAAAAATGAAAAATAAGTAACATAACGAAGCAGTGTTAATATTAGAAGGAGTTGTGCATCAGTGGTTCATATTGAATGTATATCGGCATTATGTTCACTGGTGCTAGGATACCATGGTGATGGGCCCTGAAGAATTACCAAAAATAGATTAAATGCATATGACAAGTGATAATAAGCACAAAATGTTTTCCATACAGTAAAAATGCCGCAGGAAAGCAGAATAACACATTCTATAAATCAGCTCAACAGATCAACAACTTTCAGGCAGAATACTTGGGGATCTGAATGCGTAGTCAGAGCTGAACTCCTAAGCCCAATATTGCCAAGAAACCAAATTTGGCAGTAGTGTCTGCACCTAAAGAAATTCAGGTCTAGGAGACTGGCACAGGATCTGCTGTTGCTAGCAAAAATGTATGAAAGGAGCTGAGAGGTTTGGATTTAAAGTAAGAGACATTAATCACTAGGTAACACCTACCACAGTAACTGCGTCTTTCCAAGCTGCTGAAGTCTCATCCCTTTTTGTATTGAGTCAATCAAAATATTAAAAATGTCATTCTTTGAAGCTGTGCTGAGCCAGGCTGCTTGTTCGCTGCTGCATAAAACAAATCACTCGAAAGAGTTTCACTGAAGCTGCCCACTGATTCAGCAGGGTGCTCGTACACAGAATTAAAGACACGTGCAAGCGCCGGCAGCTCTCGTGCAGGAATGACAGGAGTCGGCGCACCCCACTTTCTCATTAACAACCACTATGCTGCATTACCACAAAGCGTGTGACATCAAAGGGACACGAAACGTCTGAAATGGCACCGCTACTTGCTCACAACTGTCAGCAGCACTTTGCTCAAACCATCCCTTATGGAGAAACATGCACAGCAAAGACGTTTGTTTATATAAACAAGAGCTACCTAAAGCCACATTGAAAATTCATTAATTGGCGTGATTTACCACTACCGAGGCAACTCACTGCATGTAGACACGTATATATTGAGGTTGCTGCTCCAGATGTTAAGCCACCATCCACCCAAAGTGACTAGAGTTTCAGATGCAAAATTTCCTACGCTTCACAGCTTGTGAAAGATCCCACAGGAGAGGCGAGGTGTGACCAGAAACAGGTACTAGAAAGCCATCAGGAAGGGCTATCCCATTGCACGGCAACGTGCCAGACACATCCTGGGGAAAGCATGCGGGGCTGCCTGACAAATGCTAAAGGAAAAGATGGTGAATGCAGCCATTTGGGGAGCACACGTGCCCAGGTTTCCATGGCTGTGGAGCACAGGTGATACTGGGGTCAATACAAAACACGCAGTGCCCATCAGCCTGAGCCGCTCCTCCGAGGAAGAGAACAAGAGCAGAGTCCTCCCGAGGCCGGGAGGATTTTTTAACGTGCAGGAGAGGCAGAGATCTAATTGCTAAGTCTGTTACTAGGTGACATACCAAGTCCTGACAAACTGTACAGGGTGGTAGTTTGATATATTGGTCCGTGCAGCAAACTCTGTGGCAAAAATCCACATTTCATCATCTCTACCTTCTGCTTCCTTGGGTATCTGAGAAACACGGCCACCGGAGCACAAACACAGAGAAATTTCTGAAGACCAACAGGTTAAGGACTTAAAACCTTCTGGCCCTGACAGTCTTTCCTGTAGTAAATTAATAAAACCCACAAAAACTGCAAGGATATATTCTGAAAAATTATTTCCACCTCTGCTAGCAAACAGGACACCAGACTGAAGGATGTGCAGCAAAAACAAAACCCAAAAACTTGCCCGAAAGCCACAGAATCATTTGGGAACTTAATTTGTCCCAATAAAAAGATGGTCCACAGCACTTCATATGTCTTTTTGGAGCATGGAAACAGTCAGAGGATAAGCATCTCCACTCTCCACGCAAGTCAGTCCTTTGCCTAAGCACTTCAGCTCTTGGCCAGAACAGGTTTTATTAGCTTTTTAAGCAGTTTAAAACCAAAAGCTGATTGGGATAATGGGGCAAAACTTCTGCATGGTTTATGGATCTCACTTGATCCTGAGGACACAGTACCTTTCTCACTAGTCCTCACATCTCAGTGCAACAAGGTAAGAAGAAGAATATCAGGGTGAGATCTCAGACCTTGTGGCCACCAGAGAGCTGCTGGGCTTGCTCTGGCTTCAGTAATGCTCGGAGGACCCCTGCAACAGCAAAGGCTCGCTGTGACACTGGTCAGCCTTAGGGAAGAAGTGTGGTCCGGGTATCTGTGAACTTGGGTCATGCTACAGAAATTCTCGTGTGACTTCTTAAACCAACTTACAGTCCCTTAATGGCATAGGAATAGCAGAATTGATGCAGGATCTGTACCAACAAGAAAAACTGTAGCAGAAATACATATGCTGTATTGAAGAAATGAGCAAAGCAGAAGATTTGAGTTTACTGTTCACCCCCAACTTATCTATAATAAAAACCACAGCATAAAGTACAAAATATTTTCAATTATTGCAATATTTCACATTTTACCCTGAAAGTGTGCTGACAAAACAAACTAAATACAGGTGCCTAGTGGGCTTTCCCTCAAAGAGCAAGGCAGGAGCTTGCCACTGTGCCTCAGATAATGTTCCCCTGGCAAGGGCTGGCAGACAGCTACCCTACACAGAGAAAACTCTCCACACCTCGTCTTTAAAAGCTGTGTGTTGGCTGAAAGCTGCCACAAACACCCAACACTTTGTGAGATTCATCCTCAGAACAGCTTACAGGACCTCACCTGGCAGCTGTGATTCTATATGATCAGAAGGCACGGAAAGATGTTGGACAGATCATAACAGTAGCACAGAGCAACAGAAACCCACGGACACCCTTATGATAAGATCCAGAGGGGATGTCTGACTTGTGCTTTGAAATTCCCCAGTGCTTGGACCTAATGCTCAACCCTGTGTTCAACAAGGCAAAGGCCTGTTACTTTTGTTATCACAAAATATTGCTCTGAGATGATCAGACTGGGTTTCACTTTCTCATAATCTTCAGCAGCGTAAAAGACTTCACATGCAAATTCTGGTATTCGCAATAAAATTAAGTTTGGAGACAGTTAACGCAAGGAAAAGATTTTCTGAAATTAGCACAAATAATACTCCCAACCACATGCGACTCAAAAAATTAGCAACCCAAAATTTTAGGTTAGGTAGAAGAGTGGTTTGCAGTAGAGAATTTAGATCACCAGTTTTTGTTATTATTCAGCAAGACCTCAGCTGCTCACTTTCAGTATCTGATGTCTCTTGAGAGCTCTCCAAGATTCTCCATCGACTGGTCTAACTTTGCATGAGTTTGAGAGGCTTCTGGGTGTTGGTAAATTGTTGTCTTATTAGGAAGACAGACCTGCACTGACAGGACTTGGTTCTGAGGAAGCGTCTGGGGAAAAGGAGCCGTCAAGCACGGAGTTTGCAAGGGAAATCCCACTACCCTCTTTCCCAGCAGCGGCCTCTCTTTGCTGTCCAGAGCAACTTAAGGGACCTAAAACTTCAGGTGGTTTCTATTCCTTCTGGCACACCAGATCCCTCAGCATTCAGCAACCCAAAGGGAGCCTTCCCAGGCAGAGCCGGTGTGCGTACAAGCAGGAGACAAGCGTTATCCTTTGGAGACTCCCGTGAATTTCCTGCGGGTCCAGCGGGAGCGCGCGTGTACTCCGCACTCCGGTAAGCGGGAGCAGGCTCACACCGCAAGCCGGGAAGGGGAAGGGTCGCACCGCCCCCCGGTCACCGGGGCTGCCCA
>NW_010241062.1:0-273 GCF_000690775.1 Eurypyga helias
TCACAATGGTGGAGGCAACCATGGGTTGTCTGGAAACATATCCTGTGTCCCGTGTCACTGCCCAAAATACCATCTTGAGCCTTGAAAGGCAAGTCCTATGGCGACACAGCACGCCAGAAGAATTGAGTCAGATAATGTGACTCATTTCTGAAACAACCTCATAGACACTTGGGCTGAAGAACACAGAATTGAGTGGATGTACCACATCCCCTACCATGCTCCTGGCTGAGGGAAGGTTGCTCAGTGCAATGGGCTGTTAAAGACCAACCTGCG
>NW_010241062.1:604-1083 GCF_000690775.1 Eurypyga helias
TCCATAATTTGGCCAGGCACAGAGGTGAGAATGACTGGCAAGATCATGGAGCAGATCCTCCTGGACACAGGATGCAAAGGCACATGGCAAATGAGGAGGTGATTGGTGACAGCCAACATGGCTTCACCAAGGGCAGGTCGTGCCTGACGAATATCGTAGCATTGTATGATGGCGTCATGACATTGGTCGATAGCGGACAGGAAACCCATGTCATCTACCTGGACTTGTGCAAAGCCTTCAATACTGTCCCACATGACATCCTTGTCTCAAAACTGGAGACACGTGGATTTGACAGATGGACCGCTCGGTGGATAAAGAACTGTCTGGATGGTCGCACTCAGAGAGTGGTGGTCAATGGCTCAACATCCAAGTGGTGATCGGTAATGAGCAGCGTTCCTCAGGGGCCGGTGTTGGGACCTGTGCTGTTTAACATCCTTGTCAGTGACAGGGATGATGGCATTGAGTGCACCCTCAGCAAG
>NW_010241062.1:1297-3566 GCF_000690775.1 Eurypyga helias
AGTGCAAGGTCCTGCACCTGGGTTGGGGCAATCCCAAGTACAAGTACAGGCTGGGTGGAGAATGGGTAGAAAGCAGCCCTGAGGAGGACTTGGTGGTATTGGTGGATGAAAAGGTGAACATGAGCCGGGTGTGTGTTGGCAGCCCAGAGAGCCAACCGTATCCTGGGCTGTATCAGGAGAAGTTTCTCAATTTCTCCTGAAACATTTAAAATAGATTTTCTATTTGCTAATTCCCAATCCAGGTTTAAACCATCTCACAAAGGAATGAAATTTCAAGAGTTCATCAGTTAGGGGAATTTTTTACCCATTTTATTACATGGTAGAAACGTCTGATGCCAAACTGGGTTTTTTTATAGGTTTTGGAAGAATTTCCATATCTGCAGACAAAAGTACTAAATTACAAGTCTCTCCCCATACCAAGTTAGTAGGACCTTATATGCTTTATCCCCACAGACTGAAAATACTCCTGATACATTAGGTCCAATCCAGCTTAATGGTTTTGCACAGCAAATTGTTGGAACGTTATCGCATTTAGTCCAAATCCCTACAAAACTGTGATTTTTGCCTAAATTCTGATTTTTTGAATCTCGGGGGAAACACCTCTCTACACACTGTATATAAGAATGTTCATTTGATGTGGGTTAATCGATTCCCCATATTTATTCTTCGTAGTTACTTGAGATATCATATTGTTCCAAAACACACACCAACTGGAGTTTTTCAGAATTGGTATCCCTACTGATCTGAATCTTTGGTTCACTGATTTTTGCAAGGTTACACAAAACCAACATTCCATAATGTTAATATTTCCTGAGAAAGCTTTCATCAAAGAAACTAGAGTATTATCAACCCAAAGTTCTTTCTCATTTAAATTATTAACACTCCTGACTCGTCTCGGCTTTCTTAATCCTGGCATCGATCGATATGGATGCGCTACTTCCCAGAAGGTCTGTGGTGGTACACTTTTCAAAATTGGTCCATACATCCAGAAGCGATAAGTAACTGTAAAAAGTGGAATAAATAAATGTAGAGGGAGACAACACCACCCCCATCAATCCTCCATAACTGGTGATGCAAACACCAAGTCCCTCCTCCAGGCAACAGTTCCCTGATATGCAGATGGTAAGAAGAAGGCCACGCATCCCGAACAGCAATACAGAATTTTACATCTCTAGAGGCATCAAAGGAATTATTCCATTCAATTCTAGTATTCTTAGCCACTAGAACATTCTTATTGTAATGAGTCTGTAATCCCTTGACAGTGACACAGTGTTGGACAAGTACAGTTACTCTATTTCACCACAGCCTTACTCGTTTCCGAGTCTTGCTATTGTAAGTAGAATTTTGACCACTGGGTGTCAGTCCAGGGCCATAGAAAATAGAGTAGGATGAGATGGTGGGTGTAGCCCCTCATTCTGGCGTGGAATCTTTACACACATGCGAATGATGGGTCCAAGTCTCTTTCCCCTGCACCTTCACAGCATAAAAGGAGGTCAGGAACACTAGATAAGGCCCTTCCCATTGAAGTTCAAATCTGATCTTTCTTTTACAGTTTTTTACATCAACTTTATCACCAGGTTGTATATCACGTACTTGAATTTCAGGTGTCGCTCCCTGATACCAAGAAGCATGATTTCTCAATTGTGAGAAAGAAATCTGTGAACACAACAAATAACAGGTTACCTGTTCATCTCCACCCAACTGGCTCGGCTGAGCTGGAACACAAGTTCCTGGAACAGCTCGCCTTCTCCCAAATAAAATTTCTGCAAGTGAAACTCCTACTGGTTGTCTGGGCATATTCCTAATATCCCATAACACTAAGCTTAATGCCTCTGGCCATTTCAACCCTGTTTGTTTACAAACCTTCACTAATTGTTCCTTGATTTATCTAGTCATCCTCTCTACCTGACCTGCTGATTCTGGATGACAGGGTGTATGTAACTGTGCCCGGATGTCTGAGGAGTGATGGCCCTGAGTTCAAACAGCTGCAGTAAGATGTGCTCCCCTATCTGAATCAATTATTTCAGGAACTCCCTATCTAGGAATAATTTCCTTCATAAAAGCTTTAACAAATGCCTTTGAGTCATTGTTTTGAGTGGGGAAAGCACTACCCATCCCGATAATCGATCAAAAATAGAATCATAGAATCATACAATGGCTTGGGTTGGAAAGGACCTTAAAGATCATCCAGTACCAACCCCCCTGCCATGGGCAGGGACACCTTCCACCAGAACAGGCTGAACTACACACGGGTTGTTGAATGTGGGGA
>NW_010241063.1:0-214 GCF_000690775.1 Eurypyga helias
TCCCGCTGCCCTCTGCCCTCAGGTAAGCCGGACCCCTGCGCCTCGGGGCCCTGCCAGAACGGGGGCACCTGCTTCCACTACATCGGCAAGTACAAGTGCGACTGTCCCCCGGGCTACACCGGCCGGCACTGTGAGATCGGTAGGTGGGAGGAGTTGTGCCAGGGCAGGGGGCTGCCCGGGGAGGTGTTGGGGCTGCCTGCGGGGCCGACAGCCC
>NW_010241064.1:0-13787 GCF_000690775.1 Eurypyga helias
ATTCTATGATTCTATGATTCATGTTCCTCAGGTTTTACTGAACCTGAGCCTCGCTGACCATGGGTAGGTCTGCATTGTCCCAGTGCCTGCCCTTGTCTTCCATGACTCTGGGGGTATGGCTTGTGCACTTGCCAGTGAAGACCAAGGCAAAGAAAGCACTGAGTACCTTGACCTTCTCCATAACCTGGGAAACCAGCTCTCCCATCCTACTTCATCCCAGACAAATTTTCTGATGCAATGTGTTTCATAACATAGAAAATTTTAGAGTTTGGTTTGGGATGGTATGGTTAGAACAAGGTCCTAGTTTCATCCTGATACAGAATAAGAAGAGGCTTTCCAAATTTACATACAAGCATATATTTATTTTCCTTTTTCCTGGACAGTTCTAAAGAAGTCTTTAATTCCAAAATATGCTAGCCACTCAAAATTCATTCAGTCTTTTATATTCTGAAATTTTTCAACAAATACAACTTTCAATGTTTTAGTGTTGTTTCAAGAAAAAGAAAAATTGTAAGGGCTAAATTGGAGAAGATTCAAGGACTTTGTTTATAATACACCCATCAATTGGGATTCTTCTTATAAGCTCTGTAATTGGCAATACAATCAGAAGTCTTACTGAGATAATATTTCTCACTAAACAATGGTAATTTTACTTCCAAGCATGGTAGCATACAAGTGGAAATAAAGTAGTGGTCTAGCAGCATGCTCACATTGCATGCCAGTTTGGGATTAAAGAATGTCTGTTTCTCAAGTTTCTTAGATTTCATGTCACCCATGACTTCTCATCAGGACGTCTAAGCAGTCTCTTATTTTTTTCCCCTTTGCCAGCTACACAAGAGACTAATTCCAGTATTTCAGTGAATATCTCATTAAAATGCAAAGATATAAAAATGCTGATGAATGTATGGCCTCAGCTGTCTCAGCCAGTGTGTTAAAAGACATGGCATAGCAGTTCACAGGTGTGTATTTTATGTAGCATAGTACCAATAAGGTGTTGTACAATGCTTGAATAGACAGGCTGTTTCTTCTGCAGGGGGGGGTTTTGTTTGTTTCTTTGCTTTTTTGTAATACATGATCGAAGCAACTGTCTAACTACATATGTTACACAAATTTACAACTGAAGAAACATCTCTTGCATTCCACATTACTCCAAATTATTTGGCTTTTCTTCTGCTCACTGTGTTTACCCACATCTCCCTAAAAATGAGTAATACTATTGTGCTGTAGGTGGGAAAAAAAACCCAACCAACCAACCAGCCAACCAAACAAACTCCCCAATTTTGCAAGACAGAGGCAGCTGAAATAATTATTAAGACACTGATTAATGTTATTTTAGTTTACATCCATTTATTCATTGTGTGGTAAGTACACTGCTCTACCAAAAAACTTAGCCAATTAATTTGTGGTGGTGTTTCTAATTGTTCAGTCAACAAAAAGCAGCCCACACTCCTAAGCCCTAAATGGAATATGGCTTTGTAAGACAGTGTTAACAGCTTTATCAGCTCTGTGATTAAGACAAGGCTCTGATCCTCAACGTCAATTTGGAGCAAGTCCTTCATTCCTAGGTTTCTCCAATGTTACTTAACATAGAACTCTTGGGAAAAGATTACAAAGTTTGAGTAATCAAAGGAACGGATAAATACACATAAAATATTTTAAAACTGTTGAAATGGCTACCAATCATTGATAGTAATACCTTGCTGCTCTTGTAAATCTCACTATAAAGCAGATCCCACAAAGAGTTTCAGCATTCACTGTTTGGCCACCACAGTGTGCCTTCAGTATGTGAGTTCTTAGTACAAGTGTGAAGGAGATTTACTAGGTTATTTCATCAAGACCATGTCAGCATGAGTGCTCCAACCTCAAGCTTTTGGACTGGATTGCAGAGCCTTGGCTTCAGCACTCATATTCCCCATGAAAACTGTGTGTTCATAATTAGATAGGGACATTGAGATGAGTCTGAAAGGTGTCCTGAATGAACTGAGGGCAGAGGTGTTTTTGAAATGTCATCTGTCTCCAAAGTGGGGGACAACTTGTGTGGCAAATATAATGGGGATTTTTCTCACAATAGGGACTATTGTTTTCAGTACTGAGCCAGGATACTACTGTAGCATGGATGAGAATACATGTCCTTTCCTTACTGCTGTTCCTGCTACCACTCTATCTTGTTTTCTATTAGCCTGTTATTTGCAATCAGACTCATCTGAAGTACTTAAGTGTAGCTGATAACAATTCTAAGTTTGTGTTTGATAAAAATTGATTTTAAGGTTACTTTCTCTGTTTCTGTGGTGTATAAATTCTTCCTTTGAGAATGGAAGATTTAGTGAATTATTTCACCCACTTCTTTGCCAGGACAAGATTACTTTTATTCCTTAGTTCAGAGTAGGCTTTGTAGGGTAGCAAATAAGGAACTTGCCCACTCTGCTAAAAAAATGTGGATGAAAGATAATGAACAACATAGCCAATTTCACTTATGCCTAAATTTAGCCCACTAACAATATAAAATCAAAACTAGTAACAGACCAGTTGTTGGCTCTTTTAATGGGTCTCACTGCTTCAGATTTCTAATCCTTTACAAAATATTCATTAATATAGACTTAGAAGTAACAGCACCAGCACAACCTTTCTGACCATCTGAACAAAAACTGGATTCTGAAACTGCCAAGAGCTTAAGGTTAAAGTCTTCTGCACTGTATTGCTGTCTGTCTATGTTTATCTAACAGCTAGCCCTGAGACCAAAAAATCCATTGCATAAATCCAAGTGACAATCTCAGTGGTAATATATCCCTCACCACCTGACTAAGTCCAGAGAGGGGAATCAAGTCGTAGTATTGTCTGTCTGGTAGTCCTAAACCATCACAAAAAACTATTTGTGGATTTGGACCACATTTATCTAGGGGATGAACAATGCCCATATGTTCACCAGATGACTACAGAGATGGGTTGATTGAATCAAAGTTCAAGGCTGCAACAAAGGAAAACTTGTTTCTTCAGGACTGGCTTTGATTAGATTGCTCTTTCCAAAGAAATTTTTTAAAAATGAATATTCCAAAACATGTGGGAGGATCATTGCTTCCTGTTATCTTTTTATTTACTTCTCAGATATATTCTATTAAATGCCATTGTTTTATGGGCTATTTTAATTAAGCATTTATTTCCATTACAGTGACTCACAGTTAAAATCATAGCATATGTAGTTCTCTTAGTTCATAAGACAGAAAACTGGAAATTGCTTAAATGTAAGGGAATGCGTATGATCACATTAATAGTGTCACCCTGTATACATATACACCTACACATGCATACACAGGCATAAAGAAACAACGTTTAATTCAAAAATGTACACCTGTGTATATGTAAGTAGTGTGCATATGTAAGTAGTGATATTTAGATGGATAAAGATTTGTATGTGTGTATAAATTTCCATTTTCTTGTTCTTCATCCATTGTTACTTACATTTGGAAGGGAGTGGGCAGATGGATTTGTTTTATGTTTTGTTCTTCACATCCGAAATGAATGGGACAAAATGTTCTGTATCATAATATCCTTAAGCAAAATGTTAACATGCTTTTATGTTCCAATGTCTTTCTGTAAACCACTGTAAATATTATCTATAAAAAATATTAGAAACTTTTAACAATTTTCCTTTGATTAATGTGTGATGTGGATTTCCTAGAAATAGTAATGATGTGGACTATGAACATATTTATGTTTGCCTAAATATAAACAATGCAAATAAAAATCTCTTTTATTCTTTTTTTCAGGCTACTTACATCTTGAGTTTAATGGAGCTGCATTGCACCTTGAATGGGTGAGGAAAGAAGATAGGTAGGCAGGGAATAGGTCCAACATTTTTACTGTTGATCTGCAGAGTATTATAGACTGAGAAAAAGCTTTTCCCACAGAGGTGGAAGGATGCAACATAGAATCCTGTGTTTCCATGGATCAAATGGCTTCTAAGGGCTGCACCTGGAGTGACTCACTGAAGGAAAGATCTTTCCCAAAGAGAATAATAAATTTGCAGAAACTGGAAGAAAAGCTTGCTGTAACCTAAATGAATACATTGGTAAGTTTGCTTAATCATTGCCAAAGGTTTAATTAAATAATTGTTTTCTTTGGAGTAGAATAATTTAGTTGGTTAAAATAATATTTATTTAATTAAAAATGAAATTATAACCCATTATCTAATGCAAATAATCTAAAATGTTAGCTAGAAAGAGTGAAAAAAAAGAAAGCCCTTTAATTTTGAGAAAGTCACTATGGTGAAAATCAGAGAATACTTGTGTTCTTACAAGTTCACAACATGTTGCTAGATGAGAGTCTAGATGTCTGAGTAATAAGTGGAACATTTGACATTTTCAGTGTTGTATTTAGGTACCTCTGTTGGTATGAGAGGAACATACTCCAATTCAGTGGAGCCACAAATATCACAACAATGTATGATTTTCTAACGTTACAGCAGGGGGAAAAAAAAAAAAAGAATAACAGCAACACAATTCAAGTGACATAAAACCCACTATTTCTTGGAATATAGGAAACTTAAATATTAGGAATTTTTGGTTTTGTTTTTTTTTAACCATGAGAGCAGTAAAATCCTGTAGCAGGCTGCCCAGAGAGACAGTGGGATTTGTGTCTTTGGAGGTGTTTGAATCCTGCTCTGATTAGATCTGCTCTGAGCAGGGAGTTGGACTAGGAGACATCTGGAGGTCCCTTCCAGCTTGAGCTAGTTTGTCATTGCATGATTCTGATGAACCATTGTAAGTCTTTAAAACCAAACAGAAGAATGAATTCACAATCTCATCTCTCCTGTGTTGCTCAGGCTGTTGATTCATAGTGGAGGTTTTAATATTTTTATTCACAACAATACATAAGCTTTGTTGCCTTCTCAAGTTAGCAACACCCCTCTGCTGTGTTTGGATATCAACACATTGACCCATGCATCTTTTTTGTGTTCTCGGGTATCAGTAGACTCCTGGGTTTAAGCCTATTCATCAATAATGGGTTTGCCAGCTATTACTTCATTAACATAAGACCCAATATTGACCATTCCTGAAATATGTTGACTTTGTTGTAAATAAACAGTTCTGTCTGCCACAGGACGTCAGACTTTCTGCAATTTTTTATATATATATTGCAGACAATATTTAAATACCGGTACTTGCAGTAACATTAATTAATCTTTCCAGGTGTCTTCTAAACAGGGAAAGTATATAAACATTAAGAATGCTGTTCAGGGTCCCTACAAAAGAGAAAATAAAATAAAATAAAATAAGTTGGAGAATTAGGAAAAGAAATTTCCTTGCTCTAATGTGAAAGAGCACACACATTGAAGCAAAATATCACTCCCAGTAATTTCCACTAGCAACTTTCAGAAACATGTACAGCCATGCATGTATGATGTCCTGATGGGATGATTAGGAATATGTAGATGACCAAATGCCAAACAAATAATTAGTAAGATTCCGTAGTAACTAATTTTCCTACACATTTGTTCTCCTGCAATTTTTCATTCACTTCTTAGAAAATAAGATCTGCAGTGTTAAGTACACTATATCTTTTCAAGTCTATCAGATTTGAAATAGCATTTTGCTAGTACATGAAAAAAAAATCATTGGGAGGAAAAAATATCATCAGGAAAGTAAGAGGAAACTATAAGGAATAAAAAGCCAGCAAAAAAATTATTTTGGAGACTCTTCCTACTATTGACATGGTGGACATGCAAAAGGAGGTGAGGCTCTTAGTGCAGTTGCTGCCACAAAGAATCCTATTATTTTTAATGGAAGTGGCGACCACATAGATGGCTTTGAACCCTTTAAAACACATTGTTTCATCAGCAAACTTCTTGGGGTGGGTGATATTGAAAGACAGATAAAGTAAATGAGTTAAAGCTGGATGATAAGCAAGCACTCATAGAGAATCTCAAATGTAGTAAATTTATGTTAAGAAGTATGTATGAACAATTCCAAAATATCATGAAAATGGGACCATTCAGTCAGATCGTGTGTATGATCCCTGGTTTGGGAACTGACTTCACAAGTAAAGGTAATGAACAGGAATCAATGGAAAGGCTAAAGAAATTGATGACTGTAATGGACAGTATGAATGACCAAGATCCTGACAGTACGGATGGTGCCAAGGTTTTCAGTAAGCAGCCAGGAACAATCCAAAGAGCAGGAAGAGGTTCAGGTGATTCTACCAGAGATGTTCAGGAGCTTTTGATGCAGTACACTAAGTTTGCACAGGTGATGAAAAAGGTGGGAGAGGTCAAAGAGATTTCAAGGTCATCAATATGTCAAAGATTGTGAACTCATCTCAACTGACAAATCTGAACTAACAGATGGCAAAGATGATGGATGCAAGAGTTCTTTGTCACATGGGTGACATGGGATGCTTACAGTCAATGGTGAGACAATTTCAACAGAGTGATGCTGGGAATTGGAAATGTATGATGGGATTCAATAATACATAAAGAAGCCTTAATAAAAATGGACTTAGTTGAAAGAGAAAAAGCAAGGATGAAGGTTATGGTGCAGATCATCTTGAGTGGTGTGACGTGGCATATACAGAACAACCAGGTGATCAGGACCATCCAGCATGGGTTTATGAAAGGCAAATCTTTCTTGACTAACCTTATGTCCTTCTATGACAAGGTGATCATCCTAGTGGATGAGGGATGGGCTTCGGCTGTTGTCTCCCTATACTTTAGTAAAGCCTTTGACACCATTGCCCACAATATTCTCCTGGAGAACCTGGCTGCTTATGGTTTGGATGGGAACACTCTTTGCTAGGTAAAAAACCATCTGGATGGCTGGGTCCAAAGAGTGGTTTTGAATGGATTTAAGTTTGGTTGGTGGATGGTTACAAGTGGTGTTCCATAGGGATCAGTAATGGGGCCAAGTTCTCTTTAATAATAATAATAAGCTCTTTAATAAGCTCTTTAATATTTTTATCAGTGTCCTGGATGAAGGGATCGAGTGCATCCTCAGTAACTTTGCAGACAACACCAAGTTGGGTGGGAGTGTTGATCTACTACAATTTCAACTGTGAGTCAAGGTAATGGAAATGTATGCCTAGTTAAAATAGCTCACAAAACTATTTATTTAAAGAAGCAGAATTCCAACCTTGCACAGGAACTTCCATGAAATATATTGATCATGTTACACCAAATTCCCACATTTTTTATCTAAGAAATACAGTGAACTATTAAAAAAAAATAGTTGAATGATAATGAAGAAATTAAAATTATGGCAATAAATTTGCCAGCATTGGCATATTATACAGCAAAATATTGAATGATAACTTTTTACACATTCAAAATAAAGTATTTTCAAAGTCAGTTAAATTTTGACTTAGAACTACTCTTCAATTTTGTTAAAGGCATATAAAGTATATGAAAATAATCTACCATCCAAAATATTTTTATATATTTTGATATTCTGCCACACTAAGTAAATATTTCTAAAAAGTCCAGAAACATGAGAAGCCACCTAAATCTTGTACATCTGTACAGATACTCACAAAACAAGGAATTTATTCCAGCAGGATAAAGTAAAATTAATCTTTTTGAAGATGACATAAGATGACTACACCACGTTTGCCTTATGAAATAGTAAGAGTTAAAAAAAAAAGAGTAAATATTTCAAAAGGTTTTTTTATCCTGTCATTTTATTTTCTTCTGTATTATATAACTATAAAAACACATATGATGCTTTTACATCAAAGAAAAAATATGATTCAAGAACAGTTAAAAAATTGTATTTAACCAGTTTATTTTCTTTTTTCTCTTCTGAAAAAAAAAAAACTTCAGCAGACTTAGCACAATTTCCAGTTTCGTGTTTTAAATAAAGTTTGTGTTCATCAATTTTTTTCCAAAATGCAAACTAATAAACCCACAAGTTAAACTCAGATCATAAGGTCATACAAGGAAAGAAATTTCTAGTCCTCCTTTCTTGTATTTTCATGCCATCTGTTCAAAACATCACACTTTTTTAGGAACTGGTCACTCTAGTTTTCCCTTATTGTCAATGAATCATCTCATATAAGTGAGTCTTTCCATCTGTTACTTTAGAGAAACAATTTCAGGAATGTTAGTTTAAGCGTAGGCCTGAGGTGAGTACTGACTTACCTAACAGGAGGAGGACTGCAGTATAGATTGGTATGTCCTTACAGCTGATGCAGAGAAGTATACAGGTTCAGCATACTGCAGCATGGGAGGTAAATTGCTGAAGCTCCTGTAAAGACTGGCAAGTAGAAACTTCAAAACCCAACCACTTGCATTGGAATTCTAATGAGATAAATATGTAAAGCAATGTAAGATAAAGACTAGAGTACAAAATTATTTTGCAGTAATATGTTCTTTCTTTACTTGCATTCTGTTAGTATGACTGACATTTTTGACTTATCAAAAGCTTGAAATGATGTTCCAAAATCAACTTTCAGTTCTTATGTTAAACCTACAAGTCTACTTAGCTTCAGTATGTGTTTTATAATTGAAACATGCTTTTGATACTTTTGTTATTATTAAAGTCATGTTTATGAGTATATATTAATTAATATAAGTTTAATAGAATTTTTAGAGAAAATTCTGTCAGTCTGATTGTCTAACACTAAGGCAATAATTTTAGACCTTGTCTGTATATGCTGATTAAATTCTATATAGTTCGAAAAGAAAAATCATTATGCATATTTTATTTTATTTTATTTTTCCAGTTTTCAGTTCTTAATGACCTCAGGATATGGTATTTTGAGTGGATTGATGATCTGCTAGAAGATGTGCATTGCCCAAGGTATAGCGATTTAGGTTATTCATTAATATTGTGGAAATATTTTGTACTTCGATCCCTGCTGTCAAGTTTCTTAATGTATTCAGACTTTAAATAAGCTCTTAAAGACTGTGATAAAGCAAATTTCAAACTTGAAGCATCTGACAAGATTCACATTAAAACAATGTTTTAGGAAAAAGAAAAATCTTCTTTAGAGTATACCTCTCTAGTCCCTTATCTATTTTTTTTTTCTCCTTTCTATCTGACTTACTTTTCTCCTGCTCCTGTTGTCTGAAGTCCTTCAGTAATCAAGATCTACATCTATGTAAAGCCCACGAGCAAAGTTTTTGGCCTTTGGCTAAAAAACTATAAATAGCAGTATGGTCATATAACCCATTGAAAGACAGACCGGCATTCATGTGAACTGAACAAGTCACTTTATATACATATATATATGTACACTTTGGTGTACATAAGTGCATGAAAATACACAGGCACACACATTTAACTTTTTGTTGAGATTGCTAGCACAGCATAAAATATGGAGACTAGGACCTTATTAAGAATAAAAAACAGAAAATCTTAACTTTGTAGGCCTGATCTGCATGAATCTGCCTGTGATAACTTTACAAGGAAATATAAATTGAATTAAAAATTTGTTTTTCACTAAGGTTTTCTTGTCATTCTAAGTAAAACAAATGAAGTACAATAAGAATTTGCCATTTAATTCCCCCCTCACTTTGAAAGAATACAATCATGGTCATTTGAGCCTTCTTTAATTTGTGATTTTATTAAAAACTTTTTTTCCACATAACATCCAGCTTCATGTTCTTGATGTATTTAAAAAGGCAGATTTTTACACATATATCTATGGGAGCACCTCTTCTGGATGGAAAACAGTCCAGCACAAGACAATAGCTGCATTGTCATCCTCATTATTGAATTTCTGCAGGAGAAAGTGAGTCTACCTTTCCTTGACAGCTAGGACTCCATCAAAGCCCAGCTGGTGGAGAAGCCTCTGGCTCACATCAGCCCTGGGCTGCCCTGATACAGCCTCTTCATTCTCCAATTCAGAGCCTATCCTGGTGCCTTTTCAGCACATCACTCTCACCTCTTCTTAAAGCAGGAAGACAGCATAACATCCTGTCTTAATAATTTGTTAAAGTCTAATGCAGTGGAAGGTTACTTTTTACCAAAGTCTATCACTGTCTGGCTATCCTGCCGGGTATAAAAATTGCTCACATGCATTTTAGATCAAGCACATGATAGAGTTTTCTTGTTAGGATCCAGGCAGATAAACCTTTCCCAGACACTTTCAAACCATACCCAAGGCACCAAATTTAATCTGCATGTGTAATCATGAGAAGAGCAGCATTATGGTCATAATCATAATCTGTTGAATGAGAAAATACCAGCTTGAAAGCTGCTGGCAGCCACCTTGCTGATTCTATTGTCTAATTTGGGGAGACAAGCAAGGAGGAGAAAAAGTGGATCACAGGATGGGAGTTATTTTGGTGCTTTATTAATTTAATGAACTTTCTTTGTAAATTATATTAAATCTTTGCTGATCTTTCAAGTTCACGAGGTTTAAATATATATTGCCTGTTAAATTTCTACTGCCTTTACTGGTGTTTGGCAGTTTTAAAATATTGACCCAACTTCTAATATGAAGTTTGTCCTGCTGTTAAATGTACCTGGAAACATGACAGTATGTGGCTTCATATTTGTGTCTTACAGCCTAAATGGA
This sequence comes from Eurypyga helias, assembly GCF_000690775.1. NCBI lineage: Eukaryota > Metazoa > Chordata > Aves > Eurypygiformes > Eurypygidae > Eurypyga > Eurypyga helias. Next base: position 10,510 of record NW_010241064.1, read on the forward strand.
TGTGCTGAGCTTACAAGTAGGAATATATTTAATAAGTTTATCAAAGTTAAATTATTGCATTTAATCTTAAAATTTGGAGGCAAGCTGAGTTGACTCTTTCCTCAGCACCACCGTGAGTAATACATTTTCTGCTGGTCACCTTTTGCACTGTAGCATCTTCATATCAGACTTTCAAAGTACATTTGAAATCATCTTTAAGGTACTTCCTTAGAAAGTAAAACTTGGCAATTCGAGTCATGGTTTGTGAGTCAGAACTATCTTTCTTGAAATGTATGAGGCATAGAGTACTAACAACGTTAAAAAAAAATCTTGTTTGCTTTTAAAATAAGTAGATATTTATAGTAATGAATGCACATCAGGAACACATCTGTGTTTAAAAATACTACATATACATCTGTCAGAGAGCTTGTTTATGTAGGTGAGCCATAAAACTTACTCCAAGATAGAAAATTTGTCACACCGAAAGCAGTAGTTCCCTGTAGAGCAAAAGTTATATGTATGCAAATACAGGCTCCTGATTTATAGCAGGGGGAGTCTGGTTGCATTCGAGTCATACGTGTGGTTTTTGGCCACTTTCTTCCTTGAATAGCAGTCTGAGATGACCATAGCAAGTCAAGTTAATTAAAGCAATAACCCATGTATCACTTTGCATGTCTTAGCCTAAAGGCTGATCAAGTGTTAATATTCATATATAAGACTTTAGCTAGAAGTTTAGAGTTTGCCTAAGCTTGGAAATACAACATTAGATATTCCAGAAAAAATAGAAGAAAAAGCACCTACATCTTACCCTAAGAGGTTTAGGGTGGGATTTGGATTACCTAATTTTAAAAAAATTACTTGTGCAGTAGAGGTACATTGTCCAAATTAACCAGTAGTATTTAAAGAAGAAAGCCAGAAAATTGACAATTTACCCACAGTTAGACATTTAAAAAAGGTGGAATGAATAACCCACTGGGAATGTTCATCTTTCTCCATTGACTGAAGATTATAGTAAATTAAACTAGTTATCTAGGACAATTTTCAATTGGAAGGAAACCCCTATTTTTTCCTAAAATCTGAGGATGAAAATAATGTCCTCAACTGATTTCAAAGGGAATTAAGACAATCCATAAAACTATGTGCTTAACAGAGAATAAGAATCATGATTACAATGCAAACAGAAATTTAGATAAATTTCCTAGTCTTTTTGGTCACAGATTTTGAGGAACAGCATTTTTATCTTCTTTATAGTCCCCTCCAAAAAACTGAATCTGATATTCAGTTATTATTTACAAAGTGGATTGGTCTGGCCTATTTAGATGCCACAGAGACCTAATTTCAATACAGTCTTTTTCATGTTCAGTACTGTGGCTTCTTTGATGTTTAAAGCTTTTATTTAAAAAAAAAACAAAAAAAACAAAACACTCCCAGTGGGTTATTCATTCCACCTTTAAAAAAAAAAAAAAACAAAAAAACAACCCAAAACAAAACACCATGAAGTGGTTAAATGGGTAGTTTGATTTAAGTTATGCAACACCTCAGTGGGCAGCATACTCAAACACGGATTCAATTTACCAACATATGAAAGTGATGTGTCAATCTACTCCATAGAGGATCCAGAAAAGGCAAATACTTTCCAATACAATAATGAATGCTGTCTGAGCAGATGATTCACCAAAAAATCTTCCACCTGTTACCTAAGCTGGTGCATTTCAGTGAGCATCATTTCCTGTCCTACAAATGTGATCTGCTGTTGTTGTTTCTTTGTGCATGATATTCATGTTTCCTTCTAACCAAACTGGATGTTCATGTAGCAAACACATCTGATGCCTGCCAGTCACTGTCAGAAAACAGGATGATCAAGTAACAGTAATGGAAGAAACTACAGATGTGAATGAATATCCCCAGTATCCCTCACTTTTTGATCCAGTTTTAAATATTCTTAGCTGTGTGACTTTGAGGGAAATATGCAACCTGGACCAGAATTTGATTTTGCTGCCAGATTCCCTGCGTAGCGGTTGTGGTGGTAGTGATGACGATAGCAGGCCCAGAAGCAATGTTTTGAAAATGTATGCCCCCTCCTCATCACAGAATCAAAGAAAGGTCCGTGTGCTGCGAGTGAAAGATATGCAGTTGATTTAGATCCTTGCAAGACTATTTGTTTCTCTGAAGGCATTCCTTGCTTTGATCAATAAGTTATCATAAATAAAAAACATAGCACTTGCATAAAAGATTCTTTTTCTTGGGAAGGAATAACGTATCCTAAAAACTCAGCGAGCCCATAATCTCTACAATGTGGTATGGCTCCAGATCAAGGGCAATCCTCCTTGCCATTTCCTGATGTAAAGATAGTGCGGTTGGATGATTTGTGAGATATTTTGTCTTCTAGGAACAGCTTGCACAGTAAAGTTTTGGTTGTTTTTTTCTTTTTCTCCCAAGTAAGTTTAACATCTTGCTTCAGCACAGTAAGGACAGTTCCAGTGTATAAAACCAATTATTTAATATTGAATAAATAAAAGATTGCATTCAAGACAGGTTTTTTTTTTTTTAATAATTTATATAAAAAGAGTTTAAAGGATCTGTCCAAGAACAGTTAAAATAGATGACAACAGTCTATATAGTTAAAATGTTTGGAACTGTACAAGACAGGGAATTGAGATGGTCTCTCTCCTTACTAGTGCCCTAAGTAAAACACAGATAGACAAGAAGCTGTCTCACATATCTTGGAATTACGCAGATGTAGTTTTTCACCTAATGTCCGTGCTGTCATTGTTTTATTGGAAGGAGGAAAATTTTATCTCCTGGATTATAAATCTGTGCACAAAGCACACCTGATATGAGGGCAGCAACTTGAAGAATGTAAAAATGTGTAAGTACTTTATATTGCAAGGCTGTATTTGTTGAGCTGATGTAAGAGTGGTTATATTTAAACAGTAATATGTGATAAACTGTCTCAGGGTAGCATGTCCCCTGGCCACCCTACAGAAAAGCAAAACCGCTTGGACTTTTCTGCCTCCCAGACACAATTAGGATGCTCATGAAGAAAAGAGTTTGCATCATCTCTGCACCCTGCAAGGATCCCTTGGAGTCAGGGAAAAAATCTGAACCTGTAGTCATTAGGGAATAAGGGGTTTAAGGTACTGACAGGAAGAGTTCAAACAGGAAACTTACTCACTGGACTGCAATTTTTATTGTTCTTTGACATTTTATAAATCGCTTCAGGACTTTCCCCACATTTTATAGAAGAAAGAAAACACTAATTAAAATGCATGTAGCTATAGTTTGGGTTGACTTTCAGC
>NW_010241064.1:13812-14135 GCF_000690775.1 Eurypyga helias
AAGTTGGAAGGAGAAGAATAACTCATGGTTTACATAACAATCTTAGTCTCCTATGGCACCAAGAAATACAAGTTCTACAGAATGCAATACACTAAATAGAGTAGAAATACAATTTAATGCCTCAAGATGGTTCCCCCCATAGAGCTAAACTTTTCACAATTATCAAACCACACTGTCTGTACACAAGAATGTGACACAAATAATTGCTCGGACATATCAGATGTGAGAATTCCTTATACATGATATATACATATAACATCTGGAAAGTGTTATAAATATTTTTGATTCTATTTATGAATTGCTTTGTTATGGATGATACAAAT
>NW_010241064.1:14152-32357 GCF_000690775.1 Eurypyga helias
CTTTCCATTTATTTCTTGCATTTATTTGCAACATACATATCAGGGGAGATAGAATTGTTAATCAATAAGATTATTACATCATTGGCATTAGGCTCCCAGGTGCAGTGAACCAATGGTACTTCTGTCTAAGGTTACTTTCAAGTAAAAAAAAATGAACAGAGAAGAAACAAATGTAAATTTTTTAATGAGCAAGATAAGGTAATGTATCTTTCAATATGAAATACAGGATATTCTGAACAGGTTGAGATTGAATTACATTGCTGCTGCAGTTGTTTGATAGGCATTTCCTTAGTCCTCCACCAGTTACAACTTCACTGAGATTAATGGTCATTCCCCCTTCATCTCAAAACACCTGAAGATTGGAAAAAACTTGTTTAAATATAATTAAATTCCTTTAACATACTCTGTCAGTAGTTAGCTGTTGCAAACCAACATAATCATGCACTTGAAGAGACAAGCACCTTGATTAAAGATGTAGATTGTTCTTGAATTGCCACTTGAGATATGTTAAAGAAAGATACCTAAAACAGTCCTTAACTGTATGACTTTTTTACACAGAAATCTAAATTGCTGAGAAACAAATGGCTGATTAAAATAACAGACTATTAAAATGAGACAAAAAGTTACCTGAATCTCTAGTTTTTGAAAATATTTTAGATATTGATTGTTTCATTATACTCCAGAAACATTCATTTAGCAGAGTTTAATTAAAAGTCTGAATTAACATGGTTTATTTAACTGCATCAAACAAAACAGCACACAGGTAGACTATGGTTCCCATAACTGTTTACTTAAATCTGTTAACATCTTGAAAAGAGATGGGAAGCAGGAATTATTTGCAGTAACTCTCTCAGGACAACCCCTTTTAAAAAAATTACGTCCAAAAAATTAAGGTTTGGGTTTGTTTCTTTGAATAGAAGGCAAATTTTCTACATGTATGGTAAACTAAATGGGGCTCGCAGAAATTGCAAGAAAAAATTTTAAATTACTAATTCTGTCAGGAATCAAAAATCAGGAAGTTCTCTTCTGGGAAGTTATTTGAAGTAACCAATCCATTCTGAAAGGAAATCATGAACTTCCAGCACTTCTCTTTTCAGAAGAAAAATATCACAGTTCAGTACTTTTTAACAAGAAGGAAGGGAGATGGGGGTGGGGAGGAAAGAGAATTGGTAGCTGCAACAGAGCTGTCTTGTGAAGCAAAGGTCTAGAAACCAGCAGCTGAGCACATAAAGACTGGTTGACAAAACAATTTAGAAAAACTACTATTTCAGCAAAACAGTAGAAGAAAAGCTGACTGCATATACTGAGGCTAATGAAGAGAAGCAGAAAGCAGAGACTGCTGCTAAACTTAAGGCTTTAACAGTGAAACACCAAATAGGTGACATCAGAAAGAACAGAGCCTTCAAAGACACTAGCAGAAACTGAGAGGACTCTGGAAGCTCATTAGCTGTTCTTTCCATCCTCTCCCAAATGCCAAAGAAACCTCTGACTAACCATCTGCATTTCACGTTTTCTTCAAAAAATACTTCTGCTTCTCAGATAGTTACTATCCTTGTACAATTACCCTTGCTAAAGGGACAATCATGCACTATTTTATTTTATCTATTCATAATGTACATCCAAATATGGAAACACATCAGAAAAAAAATGCAAGACAAAGCTCACCTGATTTTTATTTAGAGACTAATCAAAATGGGTATTATTTTCTACAAATACTTCAAGCTTGCTTTAGGTTTTTTATTCTTCCCAGTTTGGCAAATGCTTTTTGTACTTTTCTTTTTTAATTAGATAAAATAATTTCTTGGATCTCAAGATCTTTAGACCACGTTTTTGAATATAAGTAGTAATAGTTTTATGTTTCTCTTTTAACCTTATACATGAGAGTATGTGTATGACATTTCTAAGTATTGCATGTGCATTTAAAGAAAAAGATTCAATTGACTGAAGCTTGCCTGAAAATACAAGAAAAAAATGAAATCAAATCTCATGGTTCCATTTGCAAAGTTAAAAATATTTCTGTAAATATTTTACATTTAATCAATTATTGAGATGCTTATTAATTTCTTTATACCAATTGAGAAATGTTCAGTAAATGAAAAAGATCTGTAATTTATAACATTATGAAGTCTTTTGGGTTTTAGATCCTGTTAGCCACTAGACTGGTCATCTAGTGTATGGTATCAAATAAGGTGAAAAGTAAACTAAGTATTTGGGTATTGAAAGCAGTTTTTAAGAAAGAAACATCCCTTGCATTTTACTTGCTATTTTGTTGTGATTTTCTGCATTTTGTTTTGTCTTCCTTTGATTGAAGTCAGACTGATTAAACTAGAAGAAGTTATTTTTTTATTTGGTATATTTTTTCAGGAATTTAACTGTTATCTTGAATTCTTACTGGAAGGAATGAAACAGCCTTTCATATTTTTGAGACTCAGTAACAAGAGTAAAAGCATGCTCTGATGATGGCTTAATGCAACATGTTGGAGGAATAAACGATGAATAAAGTGATTTGATCACACTTAATTTCAGTGAGGTAATCAGCTTTTACCAATATCCCATTCTCCTCCAAGCAGCACTCAGAATAATCTTCCATTTTTTCTTTAGGCAACTATTTCCTCAGTTTTTCAACAAAGTAGTTTTGGTGGGAGATCTACCATCCATAGAGAAATTCAAAGTGATTCACCCAGCTGAATAGAAGCTATTATTTTACGCTTGATAATGACCTTGCTTAATTACAGCTGAAAGCACAACCTGACTTCACAGAGTAAGTTGGTGAAAAAGCAAAGTATCAGCTGTCTACCACACCACCTGGTATCCTAAATCCTTCTAAGACAGTTCTTTAATCTGGGGAATAGAAGAGAATAGGTGTTTGCTGCTTTTGCTCCTAACCTCCTCCTATCCAGAAACAGCCAAGTGTGTCATTTCTTATAATACTGAATTTCCCTGTAGTACCTGGTGCAGCAAAACATCTAACGCTGCTGTCTTGACTTCAGGAGAAGACAAGGACAAATTAACATGGCCTTCCAGCCAACTGAACTCAGATAACTGTTGCCAAGGAAATGTCCTCTCATCATTAGAACTTGCATATGCAGAGGAGTATGGGACTCAGCTGCACTTCCTGCCTAGTCCAAAGCCATGGAAATCTGATGGGGGAAATGGTGAAAGCCAGTAGACAAGACCAGACTTTGCACATCCATGTTAAGCGTAAGTAGCACCACCTTGTATTCTCAGCCGTACCACTTGTATGACTATTACTGTAAATTCCGATACACTCCTTTCTGTAGTAATTAAAACAATGCTCATTGCTCTGCCCCTGGGTTAATATAATTTGTTTTATTCACAGCCTAAGTCATTTGCCTCCCTGCAGCACACTGCTATATTGTGTCTACCCAGCAGTAGACACAATACTTGAGGGAGCAAGTAGAGTACATTTCAAGGTGTACATAAATCCAGTTCAGGTTATTTCAAATGAAATAATAAGGTAAGTGTTGCATGCTTGACTCCCATAGGGAAAACTCATAGGAAGATAAAGAAGGATTCAGAAAAATCAAAGCTTTGCTTTAGACTCCTTCATTTTAAAAAAGTGAGAGGGAGAAATAAAGACAGAGAATAAAGGACTGGGCACTCTGGAAATGTCATAAAGGACAGAGGCAAGGCCACCATGGGAATACTAACCCTTGTTTTGAAGGTTGGTACCAATGTTATACCCTTCTCTCCATGATGATTGAAGTCACAACGTCCAGTTATTATCATTGACTCTTCTGAAAAACAGAAGAAATTTTTAAAGGACTCTAGAAGTACTTATCTTAGAAATCAAACATTAAAGAATAAAACCCCAAGCCATATAGTTCAGCTCATCCACAGAAGGATAAGAATAGGGCAAGTATATAACTAACAGTAATAACAGTTTGTCAGCATATAGTTCATTATTTTATATATGAAAATAGGATTGTTTCTCCCTACATATTTAACTTTACATATATTTACACTGAATTCCATCCACCATTTTATTGTCGTCATTCAGTCTGCTCAGGTCCTTTTGAAATTTTCCACGGGTGTCTCTCAACCTTAGTACCTTGAGAAACCTTGTTTAATCAGATTTAATTTGCATAGAATAAGATAAATTTTCATGGGATCTTTTAAGCAATGGAGTTTAGAGCAGAGTGGACACTGAAGACAGTAAGGAAGCCAAGAACCAAATACAAATGGGATCTGTTTGGGTCACAGAAACTAGTGCAAAAGACGGTCTTGGGAGCTGAGAAGATAAAGCTTGTCCATTTTGTTTAACTAGCTCTGTGTTCCAAGAAACTGGACACTTCAGTTAAAATACTTGACTGGTGCTCTAAATCCTGGGAACGACTTGTTAGACTATAGTCTGAATATTGGGCAAGAGCTTAGTGACAATGCTGCAATGGACTCAAATATTTTGCTTTGGGAAGATCAAGAACCTCAGACTTTTGGTTACCAAGAAGCAAAAAGGATATATCCACATCTAGAATGAGAACCATTCTGAGAAAAACAAACAAACAAACAAAATAGATGGTAATAATTTGCTCAAGACTGGAAATATTCTGAGTACTACTCAAATTCTCCTCGTGGTTTCATTTGAGCTATTTTGGGGTAAAATACTGTCTTATGATAATATATCCTATCAATAGAATCCCATGATTAAAAGTATTGGAAAACCTCTCTGGATTATTCAATATAGTCTATCATTTTTGCAGTACTGAACTGTTTTGTTTTTCTACTTTCAGTTTGTGAATATTTTTTGTAACCATGCTCAACTGTGAGCAGGATGATAGTCATAAAATAGTTTACTTTATGATGAACTAGTATATTCCCTGTTATTTCTTTATGAAGAATGAGACGTTTAAGGACATAATTAAACAGATATTTATTGAGGTGAGTTTTACCACTTTTAAGGTAATAATGTGGTTTAACCCAGGAGAGGATTCACTAATACTAATAGAGAGAGATTAATTTACATATCTAGATCAATATGGCCCTAGGAGCTTTATGAGCAAATGTTTCATTGTACTTAGTCTGGATTTATTTGGTGACAAGTTTTCTGTACGGAAGTGACATTGTCACTTCCCTGCCTTGGAAAAATGATGGAAAACAACCATAACTAGCATCAAGAAAATGTTTCTTCCCAGGCAGCATAGAGAAAATTACCTGTCACATATGACTCACCATTTCCTATATCTTTTCAAACAGTGCCCCTTTGTTATTGACTGATTGGAAGAACAATAGTAGGCATATAAAATATTCTGAGAAAGATAATGAAAATACTGGATTCTGATTGTTCAATTAAAAATGTAGCAATTCATCATTTAGCATCATTAGTGGCTGATAACTGGGACTGTGCCTATAATAGTCATTTAAGGTTTTATTGTGTTTCAGTCAACATAAAGCATAGGTTAACCATAATAGCTGACTGTATTAAAATTTAGATACTGCCTGTTGAAAATGGATAGTAATTTGGTGATTATTCATATTTTTTAAACATTATGCATTACACTAATTTATTATGCAAAATTAAATTAGAGTTCATGGAGCATATGGATTTTTTGCCTTTTTTATACTTATTTATGGCAGTGATAAATGGCAGATAATTTATAACACTGAAGTTTAATAATTAAAATTACTTTTATTATTCTCTTTACTAGTTTGTTCTTTCTACAGTCTCTTGTAATTTTGCCACATGATTAGCAACAAATTTTGCACAGCAGCACCTTCTAATAGAACACAGCATGGACAATTTTCCATGCAGATTCAATCTCCGTCTATATTCCACTAATCCCTTGATTGTTCCTGGGGAAAATAATCATATCCCTGTTGTGTTCCTGATGCAATAAGCATTCTTAAAGATAATAACAAGATTCAGTACATCATGAGAATCAGGATATGCATCTGCTGTTTGGAATAACTAAAAAGGACCACACAAGGAGTCTGACTGATCTTTCTCTGAATTTTTGTCATTATTGATACAGTTTCATTTGTGGACTTGAAGTGGAAATATGGTGTTTTGGTGGCTTAACCCTGGCTGATTGCCAGGTGCCCACCAAGCTGCTCTCTCACTCCCCCTCCTCAGCAGGACAGCATGAGAAAATAGGATGAAAAATTTTATGGGTTGAGATAAGGATAGGGAGATTGCTCACCAGTTACCATCCTGAGCAAAACTGTCTTCTGTTGGGGAAGATTAATTTAATTTATTGCCAATTAGTAACAAAGTAAGTTAGTGAGAAAGAAAAAGAAAGAAGATACTTTCCACCTACCCACCTCAACTCACTTTTGACTCTTCTACCTTCTTCCCCCACAAGTGGTGCAGGGGAATGGGGAATGGAGTTGAGGTCAGTTTACAATGCTTAATCTCTGTTGCTTCTTCCTCCTCATGCTGCTCCCCTGCTCCAAAGTGGGTCTTTCTCACAGGCTGAAGTTCTTTATGAACTGCTCCAGCGTGAGTGCCCTGAGGGCTGCTGCTCCTGACAGGAAGCCTGCTCCAGCCTGGTTCTCCAGGAGCTGCAGCTTTCTTCAGGTCACCTTGGTGTTTGCAGGACAATTTCATTCACATTTTCTCAGTCAGAGTAGTTGTGCAGCATTTTTTACCTTATTTTAAATATGTTGTCTTAGAGATGTCACTGATGTCACTGATTGGCGCAGCTTTGGGGGGTGGCCGGTCCCATTTGGAGTCATCTGGAACATATCCAACATGGGGAAAGCTCCAGTTTGTTCTCCTAGATGCCATCCCTTCAGGTCCCCTGCTACCAAGATCTTGCCACATAAACCCAATGCAGGCAGCCAGGAGTCTTTTCAGCTGAGTAAAAAACAATGCCTTTTCACAGACTGTTCTCTTGACAGTCACTGAGACGCAGCTGACTTCTCAGCAGATTAAGTTTAATAAAGTACTGGGGAAATGTGAAGTCCTTTCTGAGTTCCTAATAACACCCAACACTGGTATGGAAGCTCCACCCAAGTTTAGATGGCTTAGTAGAGCTCAAATTTGTTGTTATCTATAGCTGTCATCAGAGAAAACAAGGGCTTGAATAGGCATGTTCTATCTATGTTAACTGCCTGGTCAGATTATAGGGATTTATCTGCACACCTGGGAATATCTACAGGCAGAAGTCCACAGCAAGGTGCATGGTCCTTGGTCTTGCTCTGAAATGAAATACCTGAACTCTCCTGTTTCTGTGACTCTCGTGGAGATGAGCATAGCCGTAAATTTAAGCATATACTTTTAGATGTTTCTGAACTGGATTTTACAGAGTAGTAATATCAGATTGCATTGACCTAAAAATATGGAGTTCCTGTGGATCAGAGTTTAATTTATCTTAAGCTTCCTTTTTACTGTACCATCTACATGGGGAAATAGAAGGAGAAAGGATTTAAAGAACTTGTAAATTATATTTGTACATGTTCAAAGGTCTTTTACATCTCTAACCTGATATAAAGATACCTTAGTGTAAACAAGATACTGCTTTGCTGTATTTTTCATCTCACATAGAAAAATAGCTAAAGGGTAGGTTTTGAAATGTACCTTTTAGGGGTGGATACTTTCTGTTCTTCCTGATGGTAGAACTCCTATTGACATCAATAAAAAACAGATTAGGCCAGTGCAAAAGAGTATTGAAAATGCCTTCTAAATGTTACAATATGCTATTTTGCATTTAATTACACAAATGAGTTCCTTAGAATTCTTAAATCTGGAATACTAACTTCCCTTAGGGAAAAAGGAAAAAATACTATTACATGCTCAGTGTACTCAGAGGACAGCAGAAACATGGATCAAATGAAGAATTAAAAAACAATCACTGAGTTGTTAGGAAGGTAAAATTTTCATTCATGCCAGGAAGTTTTTTCTGCCTGAGGATAAGATGGACATCTATAACCTGATTCAAGACCATTTAAAATCATTACAGTTATTTCAGCAATTGCAGGAGGTGTTAATGAGGTCAAAATGTTAAGCTAAACTTTATGTATCTGACTCTTACCTTCTGGAATGACCATTTTTATTCAGCATTTTGGGGGGTATGAAGGCGATGTAATTTGGCTCCTGATCTTAAACATCAGCTGAACCTTAGAAAGCTGTCTCCTGTGACATGTACACTCTGAGTGTATAATTCGGAGTATATTTAATGTTTCTTTTGCAATGCAGCACAACAGTCTCTCTTACTTCATAACCAGTTTCATGTTGTCAATAATTCAAAGGAGTTCACAGGAGTGAAAGATTTAAACACTACATTTTAAATAATGGTTACCCTTGCCCCCCTTTCTTTCTCCATCCCTGGATCCTGTACTCACAGGGATCCCATTAGGCAGCATCACCCCTGGCATCATTACAGCAGTAAAACTAATTCTGTTGTGGGTAACCTCACTTTCCAATCACATACCTTGGTACATGATACGATTTCATTGACTTCAGCAAAAAGCAAGCATTCTGACATTAGCCATCTTTCTGATCTCTCCATAGCATAAGAAGAACAATAGCCCTAAGGAAAAGCTCTATCTGCCATGAGGCACTTCACTCTGAATGTTACACTGCAGTCATTTTAATCAATTATTAATTTGAAACATAAAATCTAGCTGGTTTATATTTTCTCTTCAGAAATTAGTAGTTTCCTCCTTCTAAGTGTTGCAAATGGTACAGACATAAAAGTTTCATGTATTACAGATTTACATGAATCTGCTAAAGATATTTTACATATATCTTCTTGTTAAATTAAAAGTAAATTGCAGTGTTGAAATATAGGATTTTCTTTTACAATATAATTAAACCCAGATATCAAATATTTGTAGTGAGGATATTAGAAACACAAGTAGAAATTGAAATGTGTACCATTCCCTGTAAAAAGAAATATATTATCAAAATGTGCTTTGCAAGCTATCAGCATTTTAAATAACTGCAAATAAAGTGGTCATTTTCTTTTCTGGAAGATTAGGTATTGTCTTAACATATTGTAAAAATAACTGGAAAATTCAAACTGGTAACAAAATAAAAGAAAAATACAAATAAATTTGTCTTTTTCAAAGAAAGGTGAAATAATATATTTCTGTACTGCAACAACTTTTTTGTACATCAAGATGATAAATCAGAATTATTAAAAAAAATTACTCAGGAAATTTGTTTAATGACTCTTCCAATACAGAAGAAATATGTGACAGTAATTTAAAATATAAATGTATATATAGTTTTATTTTTCTCTTTATGCATATATGTTACATGGGTACTTAAAATCTGAAATTTAAATGTCTTGTTACATACCATCACCAAAACCTTCCTTGATTTAGGAAGACCTATGTCGACTTCTTTTCAATACTGTGCGAAAAAACAGAATATGAAACGTGTACTTGGAGAAACATTGTTAATGTCAACATTTTGGTTTTCTTACAAATAGCAACTCAGTAATAGCAGTAATATAATTTAGAAGTTGGATTTTTTTGCTAACAACTTTTTGTAATATTGAATTTTCATGAAAACTCTGACTTTGCAAGTAAAAGAAAGGTGACTTTTAATGTCATCTCTTGCATAAACTGGAATATCAATTATCTTTACTTTGCTTATTTGTGGATTCACCGAGAGTGTACATTACATTAAGTTCTGTTCACAAGATTTGTTTCTTAATGCAACTCTCCTCCAGCATTCAGGTTTTTGTTATATTAAAATAACATCAGTAGAATGAAGGAAGTCCTGGTGCACCTTGCAAACAAAATGTTGAATTTAAAATCATTATGAATAGTTCCAATAAAATGCATAATATGCACAGGTATTTATCAGATTAATAATTATGACTATAACTGTCCCTTAAATTTTACATTAGTAATGATTTTTTTAAATTATTTTTATTTTTTATTGAGACAAACATCTCAGTACTTATAACTATACAGATTCAGCTTTGGCTTCTTTAGAATTCTTTTCTTCATGATAGTAAATTATCAGGTGCCAGAGCAAAATGTCCTGTGTACTTCAAGTAGTAATACAGAAATGGCACTTTAAGCAGCGGATCTGTGTTGGGAACTACTTAGAATGTGTACTTGTGAATATAAGTTTATTGATACATTAAAACACTGCTCTGAATTAGGAGTATGAATGCATTAGGAACTTGATGTGAATTATGGCATAAAATATACCATTTCTAATAATAGAGCATTTGGATGATAAATGGGAGTGATAACAATGAGATCTGAGAGATGGCTTAAGATATCTTTCTCAGTTACCATAAGGCCACATGTACAAAACTTTTTTTTTTTTTTTTTTGTGTAAGAGATGAGTAATTTTCTGTTGAAATATACAATGTTTTGTCACTAGGTAGTCCCAGAACGGTCATAAGGAAAAGGAATGTTGTTTCCTCCTTCTGAAATTAAGTACTAGGAAAAGAGAAAAGAGGCAAACAGAAATGTAAATGATGATATCTTAGTAGAGGAAAATGGGAATAATACAACAGCAGTTTTCAGTCAGCAAAAAACCAGGATTCTTTTTCTGTTCACTCTATTCCTTTGGGCTTAATTTTTAAAATCTTTGTTGAGAACCACACTTTAAACACTATATTGAGATATATTTTTTTCAGATATGCAGTACTGAAGAATTCCCAAAATGCACAGTACAACACTGGGAAATAAAAGCAGAGAAAGATAAGTACAAGAATTGTCTAAGGGAATAATGACACACTGTATGAACATTTTAGCTCTGCAGTAGGCTGCAGATGAGCTGTACAGTAGAGTAGGTATTACTGTACATACAGCAACATGAGACAGGCAGCCATTCATTAGATGTATGGCATATTCAATCTTCACTCCGAAGAGGGTTGTTCTTTAGGTCTTACATGTGGTTATTTGTTACCTTTAAAATGACTGAACTTGCATGTGGGATGGTATATCAGCATTAAACGCAGAAACCTCTCCTTATTTTGTAACATGAGGAAAATATTTCTTGCTGAGAAAAGTAGACTGTCATGTTCAGGAGTAAAAATCACTATTGAAGAGGAAATAAACATAGTGGAGGTTGTTGTTTCCTGGTGGTTGGAGTGTCTCTAACATATTTTTAAAATAATATTTTTGCTGTTGCCTAACTTATCTGAGAGGATCTGTGACAAATTATGAAGTCATATATTTAAGGAAAGAATGCTAATGAATACCAAGAAATTAGTCGTGTTGGTTGGTCTCACAAATCAAATGCAGGATTGTTCACATTGTTTAAGTGCCACAGTACCTCCAAAGCAAGTACTGAGCCCCAGCTGGACAATTCAGGATGAGTATTATTGGTCATCTAGGCTCCTTTTTCAATAAATACAGCTAGAGAATCAGCAAAGTGTACATGACAACTGAGGGACTATCTTAAAAGAAAAAAAGGATATACTCAAGGCACAAGAATAAATATTGCTGTCTTCTATCTGGAATTGGAACTTTGCTCTATCATTCTGGACTGTATATTAAGGCATTAATACTCATTTAATTTTCAGAATCCTGAGGGTTTTGTTGCTGTTGTTTTTCTTTCCTGAATGTAGTATTCAACTAAGCAGTGCTCATTCTTTAGAGACTGAGAGAGATAAGTTGCCCATAAAGTGAGAAACCTACATTCCCAAACTGTTTTTACCTGAGTTTAGTTTTTGTACTCTCCTAAAAGTTGGTAAACATATCAGCCAAGGCAGAGTTGCTTTTGTTGTGCAAATAATGTAGATAAAATAAGATCACACAGTTTCATAAGGCTGAAATAAAAATCAGGGACAACAGGTCGTAACTGCATGTAAATTGAAAATAATAGTATCTTCTTTTCTACTGAAACTAAGCCATTGTGAATTCAAGAAAACAAGAGGTATGAGGCCAGTCAGAGAATATGTATGTAAGTGGATATTCAGGGAGAAGACTAGAGAGATCTGTTGCTATTTTTTATCCAAAGGCAGTCCAATCAACAAGCATTACATTGCACAAGTCGTCTTTCAAAAGTCTGTGTGTTTGCTTGTACAAATATCTACCAGTTTAGGAACATGAGAAAAGCTGAAGACGGCTATCACATAATTGTATAGGTCACCGTATTCTTAGATATGTGAGACTTTGGCCAGTCACATACTGGTTTAGAGACCATTCAGAGGCTGTGTTGTAGGCATTAAGCAAATAATTGCCAGACAGCAGTAGCAATTACAAAAAAAAAAAAAGCATTTTTCTTTGATATAATTTGGATGTCAGTGATAAAGCTGAGCAGCTTTATTCATACCATCAGTCCTCGCCAAATAAGAACAGAATGATGTCAGATGATAATAGCTATTTCTGAAAACTCCAAAAGAGACTTGTAACATATTGCACCTACTCAGATACCCACCTTGCATCAGGTGCAGTCAATGGATAAAACCAGAACAGACCAAAAATTTATAATACAAACTAAAGGAGGCCAGGAAATTCCCTTTCTGGAATATGGTCACTCTGGTTGAAGTGACCAAGAAATGGCACAATCTGTTAGTAATCAAGTGCTAGTTTCTGCCTACCTTGGTTTCCTAAGCAAAGAAGTTTTGTGTAATCCTGATACGTGCAAGGCTTTGTCAGCCTATGAATTCTGTCCAAGTAACTCTTGAGCCTACTAGGTCAGGAGGAATAGGGGATGCAAAGGTAGTAACATCTTACAGGAAGCCAACAAAGCATATTGCCTGGGAATTGCATCCTTGGTTTGGTCCTCCAGGCACCAGGTTGCTACATGTTCAGCTTGTCTCACACGGCAGGCAGGAAGATGCAGCCAGACATTAATCAGCTCATGAACGTTTTCTGGCCAGTCAAAGTCTGTATTTCCAAACAAACCATCCCATGACTGACTGCACAGCCAGCAGGATTTCTAAATTGTTAAAGAATGATAGGTATGCAATTTTACGGTAGGTTACGTCAGTTATATATTGTACGATGATAAGGAGGAACCAAGTGTATTGCTGCTTTACTACAGACAAAAAGCCAAAGAGCATATGCTCTATTTACAGAAGTATGTACCTATTTTCACGGTCATGATGGATGCTAGATATGCATACCTCTTTCTATAGCATGATCACAAAATGTCCATATGTAGCAGTTTTGCACAATGACTTGCTTTCAGGTCTCAGCCTTGACTCTGCGAGAAGTTACTTCACTGATCATCCCTCCACAAAAAATCCCCTAGAAGCCCAGTTCAGACACAGTGCCAAAGGAAGGATATGTCAGGGTAAAGCCACGTCACACTTCAGAGAGTGTGCATAGTGCTGTGGCTCACAGGGCAATCCTGTGGAGTTTCAGAATTATGCCAGATACCTCTTCAACTCTAGGGCAGTGCAGAGTCAGAAGAAGGGCTTGAAGTTACCTCTTCCTGCTGTCTTCTCTCCTGGCTGCAAATTTTGTGCAGTATATACCACAAAAATTCAGTCCTTATTCTAAAATTTATCAGAACTGCTTATTCACAAGTGGTAGTCAGGGCTCTGATCTAAATTATTCAAATATAATAGTGACACTCAAGGTTATTTAAAATGTTGGGTGCTGACGTGTTTTTTTTAGAATAAGCACAAAAGCATCCTACAGCAGCATGCAGATAGGGTTATAGTACATTGCAGGGATATACTATGTCCAGAGAATCTCAGCTTTGAACAAAATGAAAGGAAATGGTGCTGTTCAGAGCCCCTCCTCTCTCATTCCCTCACAACAGAGGGAGTGATACCAGAAAGGACAAGATAAACTGAGCCTACTGAATAGACAGATGGGTATCAGGCTGACATAAGGCCTGGAGTATGCAAGTTTTGTTCAGGCAGTCCCAGAGGATTTACAGTGGCACATTTTTTGACATTGAGGAAGTTACTGTGAGCTCAGTGACTTATTTTTAATCTTCATTCCATACATCCCTCTGCCTATGTTGTATTCGTATTGTAATTTGAAACAGATCACACTCTTTGGTAAGACAAAGGAAAAAAAACAAAAACAGGGAACAGTGATGAGAGGATTTTGCTCACACTGAATATGTAGCCTTGCTATGTGATACATGGTTGTATGTGGATGTTCGTATGAGGAGGAGCAAATCAGAAAGATAAAAATGACTGCAACATGGCTGAGAGGCTAAATTTAAGCCTCTTTATCAAAATAAAACAACACTGTTGAAGAAAAAACAGGTTTATACAAACCATATGAACACATGAGCAATAAAATAGCATATCAAAAAGTTGAATTTAAATCAGGATAGAAAAAGCTTTCAGAAATTAGTATCTGGTCAAACAGTAAACAAGAACTTTATGGTTTGTTGTAAGTTTTAAGACTGATAGAAAAGTGTTTGGAGAGTTCTAGACTGGGAAAATGTATCAAACTTTCAGCCCAAGGGATATGTAATATCCATGTTTCCAACCTGATAGGAATAGTTAGAAATATTAATGTAACTCTTCAGGCTCTGCTTCCAAATCCAAAGTCTTTTCATTAACAAAATATTTATGTGATGTTTTGAATATGTTTTTCATTAAAATATTACTGCATTCAACTCCAGGTGTATTTAAAGTATGTTTCTGGACTGAAGTAAAAGGACCAGTACTGTTTTCTCTTACCCCATATTCATTATCCACCTTTGTAGATTTGTTTCAATATCTTCAGAGGTCCTAGTACTTCCTGTACATAATAGGTGAAGAATATATATCTTTCTTAAATAGTAGGAAAGAGATATTTTTTGAAATTTGTAGTCTTATATGCACATACCCCTAGGATTTTGTGCATATTAATATGGTAATATGTGTATTGAACAAAAGACCCTCTGTATAAAACCTTGTTCATTTTTGATAGAAATGTTTCTTAATTTTTATCTCATATTACAGAAATATAATCAACTAGATTCTAATTACATTAACAAAGATGTAAATCCAAAGCAGCTCCATTGAATTCAGTACAAATAAACTAAGGTAATATTGATTAGTAGACACCTCAGTCTATTAATACTGCTTAAACTTTTGTGACCCCCCAACATACGTCAAGATAGCATGAGGCTTGTTGTTTTTCCTCCTCTTCTCTTTTTTCTCAATGTGCAGAGAGCAACCAAATCTGTATGTTCCTTTCAGATGTCATCCCATATTAAGGGCCAGGTTATGCCATCAATTTTTTAAACACAACTACCCACTGAGATCAATGCAGACTGCTACTTAAAACTTGACAGTAGGGTGTGACCCTATAATAACAAGAAATATCTCTTTACTTGACTAAAAGCCTTATTCTAGTCACAACAGCAGTCTACCAGCATTAAACACTGCATTTGTAGCATTGCAGTGCTGATATGCTGCATCCTACTGTGTTTCCAAAGGTAATCATTGCTTATACTGTTTCATCTATCTAAAATTCTTTCAAGTTCCTATCATTCATGAGAAAACAATTGCAGCAACACCAGAACGTTAATATTGGGTAAAGAACTACTGAGTAGGGACAGACAAATTACAGGGATTAATGCATTACACGCACATGAATCCCTGTGCTGCAGAAAATTTTATTGGCCTTTATAAGAACAAGAAGGTAGAGGGTAACTTACATCCTGTCTTTTAATCAAAGCTACAGGTCCTTATTCTAAAAAGATTCATGCGCATCTTTAGTGACACAGTAAACACATTAACTAGGGCCAATAGGTGTAATCAGAATTCAGAGCATGAAGCAAACGATAAGCTCTCTACAGAACTGAAATCACATCATTTGTTTTATTCTCTTCTTTGCAGCCATCATACATGCTGCAGAAACACTCATAGTTTATTAGCTGTAATTGGGTCCCTCATATTACAGCAGTAAGTGATTTCAGGTGAGGTGAATATTAGAGAGGTATCACACAAAATGCCAGGTAAAATGCTATAGCTGCAGCTGTAGATAGATCATTACAGATAAGCCAGGCAAATCAATCATGCCCGCAACTGTATCAATACTCTGCATTTTACAAACTCATTTTAGTTTTAGCAAGACAATCTAAACATTAATATAACTGTTTCATACATCCCACTACTCTGCCTCGTCCTTATGTATTTCCATATATATCTCATATTGTACACAGGTTAAAAATGGTGATTACTTCTCCTGGTAGAGGCATGTCATTGCCTTTCCTGAAATAACAGATGAAAGATTTTGCTCAGATGTTGCTTTATCATGGAGAGAAAGAGCAAGGGAATGTACCCTAGGCATGCATTGAAAGCTTCTAACTCCCAGAGTTTAGAAGTACCCTTACAAGTGTGACATTTTCAAAAGGATTTAAAACCAGCTTTTCCAAGGTGCCTAAAAATTGCATTAAGTGCAAGATGTGATTTTCAAAAGGGCAGAAACAGATGACATGTAACTTCCAAGTTGCTTTCAATGTAGGGCTGGGTTATTAAATGTTAAAGTCACCTCTAAAATGTGATTTTGGCTGTTAAATCAGGTAATGGCTTTTGAAAAATTTACCTGCCATTAATGGAAGGATAGAGTTCTATGTGAAAGAGAAGATTTTTGACAGCATTTCATGAGTTCCATCACTTTTTGACATAAGACTTGGTCAGGCAGCTATAATTTTCAGGGAATTAATAATAATTTTTGAATCCTCTTCTTGCAAAATTCAGCCTTAGGACCTTCTTCTTCCACCAAAGAATGAGTAAAATCCTCTAGAGTTTAGGAACTCTCCTAGTTAGTGAGTGCAAATCCTATCCTGTAAAACATATGGTTAGAAATTTTTGATCTGCATTATAGTTTTTAACTGTAAAGGATTTTAAGATGTCTTCATTTTGATGCAGAGGGAAGTTTGACAATAAGTGGGGCATGCATTCCATAAAAACTAAATTCCTCCTGCAGCTGACCTCCAAATCTGCTTTACTATTTCTTTTTTAAAACTGAGGTACTGGTTTGGGTAGAAAACAATTACTTCAGTAACAGATATAAAATCTTTATGTTTCAAGAAGCACAAATGCATTGTCAAAATCCCCTCCTCTTGTGATAACACTGCTAAAAAGAACCACATTCCTATTGTAAAAAAACCATTATGGGCAGTCACAGAAAACTATATCTGTTCCAATGGCATTAAGAATTTTTCATTAAGCCGAGTTAAAACTCCTTCTTTGACCTATCACCTTTGACCTGTGATGGTAATACTTCATAGTAAAAATACTTAGAATCCATAATAGGTGGGCTTTTCTTCAGTATGTACAAACCAGTAAAAGTTTTTCATGGATGATGATATTTCTGAAACTAGATGGTTGAGGTGAAAAATATTTATTTTATTGTCATAGACAGAGCTTGGATCTGCCCTGGTTTCCCTGGATGTAAAATAAATGTTTTTACAAAGTACCACAAGTGTTGCTATCTTTAATGTGACATAAATTGAGGCATATACATAGGAATAGTTGGGAAATTAATCCAGTCTCTGCTGTATATTTTGGATGTTCCATTTATAACCCTGAAAATGACAAACATACCACCAGAAGGTTATAAATAACATCATAGTAGAGGCTTGTGGAAGACATTATGCCATCCAGCTTTCTGTACAACACTGTATCAGCTTTACTTTCTACTTGGTAGCAGAACTCTGGTTTGTAAAATATAAGAGAGATTATATCTTCTCTATTGCCTGTGACACTACTAAATACTTCCATCAGTTACTATTAATGCATTGAAAGTTACTTAAATTACATATCAAGGTCAGAGCTCCATGGTACCACCTAGTACAAAATGCAATTGCATAGTTTGGTTTTCTAAAGCTGCAAATTTGGCGGGACCCAGACACCCGTAATTTACTGTGACATGGAATTAGATGAGGTGCAATCTGCCACCATGTAAATACCAACTTGTGATACAGCACTCTAGCTTCTGAGGCCACACGAATAAGCAACAAGGGAACTGCCTGCAGAATTAAGCCTAAAGCAGATCATTTGCATAGCAAAGGCACTTCAAAGGAAGGCCAAAACATTCTTTCATCATATTGTTATTTGTGATATTGAACATCATCCATCTATTTGTAAATGCATTCATCTATGGTGTTGTCACTAAAAGTGTGTGATCTCAGCTGAATTTTCTGTTTTGACCATAATTCCATATTAAAATTTTCTTTTATTCCCCTGTCAGCAAAACCGATGTACAGTGGCAGCTACTGTCAAAAGTTTGTTAGTATAAATATAAAAATGCCAAGAGGAAAGGAAACCATCGGGAATTTCTTTTACACTTTTAAAGGCAGTTACTACAGAAGAGACAGACATCTGGAGCATCATTAGTAACAAACAGTGCAAAGGTGGCTGAA